>NC_141023.1:61822500-61842500 GCF_052040795.2 Danio rerio
TTTATTAAAACAAATATAAATATGGATATAATAAATAATACTGCTAATAATAATAACATTATACAAAAGCAAATTGTTATGAATGAACTGAAAAAGCCTCCCGAGATGAAGACATAAAAGCAGTGATTTTTCATATTTATAGGCTAGAAAATAATATGTTTTGTAATATTTTAATCCTTTATTTTTATATCCTATATCTATTCTTATTATATTCTATATATATCCTTAATATTTAAATTTTTTCATATGTAAAGATATTTGCCTATTGCTCTCTTGTGCGTATTAAGCAGTGCGTAAGCGAGGCGCAACTCTGCGCCGGAGTTTAGACCGGGTTAGTTTTGGTCTAATGAAAAATCTATTATAGTTTCTCAAAATAGCAACGCGCCAGCGGTCCACCTCAGAACGCCTTCCTTTTTAGACCAGAATGCCTATGGGCACACAAATGAGCGCTAATGCATTTGCTATTTAAACAGCGTAGCGCAACGTCTCAAAACGACTCTTGCGCCAAGCTGAAACTCCCAAAAGACTATTGCGCCGCGTCTTGCGCCCCACTGCGCCGGGTGTATGATAGGGCCCTTAGGTCTTAATATGGTCACCATTGGAGCCTTGTTGTCATCTGGTGGTCATGTTTGGTACTGCACCCATTAAACTAACTGAAAGCTCATTTTTTGAGATATCAACTTCAAATTTGGAACACCATTTGTTTAGATCTTTCACTTTGATTTTATTTCAGTTTTTACAGTTAAAGATGTTTAGTAAAACGCATATTTGATCAAATTGATCTTAGATGTTGATTTGTTGTTTTATTTTAATAAAACAATTTTTTATCACTTTATGTTTTCACTTCACCAACAATCTGACAAATATTGTCTTTAAAATAAGACAACTTAAATCTGTGAACCAAAGCGTTGAAGATTTACAGTTAAACCAAGGTTAAAATGCTCATAAAAACTTAATTGTGATGTTTTTAAGAAGAAAAGTGAACCAGACAATTAATAAAAAGTGTCATTCTTAAAGGGATAGTTCTCTTAAAAATGGAGAATGTCCATCTAAACACGTGACTTTTACTTATCTTTAAAGTGCACATTCATTTTTATGAAACCTGAGAGTTTAGGTCTTAATAGGGTCACCATTGGAGCCTTGTTGTCATGTGGTGGTCATGTTTAGTACTGCGCTCAAAAAAAAAAAAAACCTGAAAGCTCATTTTTTGAGATGTCAACTTCCAGTTTGGGATTGTTTAGATCTTTGACTTTGATTTCATGCCAGTTCTTACTGTTAAACAGGTTTAGCAAAACGCATATTTGATCAAATTAATCTTAAATATTGATTTGTTGTTTCATTTTCATTCATTCATTTTCCTTCGGCTAAGTCCTTTATTTATCAGAGGTCGCCACAGCAGAATGAACCGTCAACTATTCCAGCATATGTTTTTCGCAGCGAATGCCCTTCCAGCCACAACCCAGTACTGGGAAACACAAAACTCCCTCATATTCATGAACACACTTATACACTACAGCCAATTTAATTCACCCCATTTAACCATGGAAAATGTCTTTGGACTATGGGGGAAACCGGAGCACCTGGAGGAAACCCACATCAAGACGGGAAAAACATGCAAACTCCACACAGAGGGCCCTATCATACAACAAGGCGCGAGGCAATTGTTGTTTGCTAGTTTCAGCTTGGCGCAAGAGTCGTTTTGGCGTTTTGCGCCACGTTGTTTAAATAGCAAATACATATGCGCTCATATGTGCACCCATAGGCGTTCAGGTCTAAAAAAGGAGGCATATACTCGAGAGCATTTCTCATAAATGGTGAGATCCGGATTTGCTGCTCGTCTCCTTTAAAAAAGACGCAGCTCCAGTATGAGCTGATTGTTCTGTCTACAGATTCGGTAAGTGTATGCGATCAGCGCCCTTTCTTTGTTCATTCAGATGGCAAAGTTATAGTTGGTATGGTCAGCAGTACTCTTTCAGTGTTTAAAGACAGACC
Organism: Danio rerio; assembly: GCF_052040795.2. NCBI lineage: Eukaryota > Metazoa > Chordata > Actinopteri > Cypriniformes > Danionidae > Danio > Danio rerio. The sequence continues at coordinate 61,824,493 of NC_141023.1, forward strand.
GTAGTCAAAATGATTTATAAGTTACTTAGTTTACAGTACGTTAATATCACTACAATATTGAAAGATCCGCTGTAAACGCTGCTCTCTGACTGTAAACACGTGAACACTGTAAGCAGGGCCGGCGCGTCCATAGAGGCGACCTAGGCGGCCGCCTAGGGCGGCAGTATAGAGAGGGCGGCGTCCGCAACACCCCCCTTACCACCTGCGTCCTCAGTTATGTCCGCGACATCTCCCTCACCACCCGCGTCCTCAGATATATTCGCGCATAGGCGACAGAATAGAGAGGGCGGCATCAGCGACACCTCCATCAGCACCCGCGTGTCCTCAGTTAAATCCGCGCGTAGGGCGGCAGATTAGAGGTCCGCGACACCCGCGCGTCCTCAGTTATTTACGCGCATAGGGCGGCAGTATAGAGAGGGCAGCGTCAGCGACACCTCCCTCCCTCCCTCAGCACCCGTGCGTCCTCAGTTATATCCGCGCATAGGGCGGCTGAATAGAGGTCTGTGACACCTCACTTTATTTTCATAACCGGTCACTTTCGTTTTCACTTTGGGGTTGAGGGCGGCGTGATCGTCCTCTGCCTAGAGCGGCAGTTTAGCTTGCTCCGGCCCTGACTGTAAGCAAACTTTTGCCGACCATCGTGTTGAATTTTTGCCGCATTTTGTGACAGGATAGTCTATACACACACGGCTTTCTGACCTACTGAGCGCATCTGAGTTACAAAGAAATGCAGATGCTTTTTCCTCTTATACGATGTGTGGTATCAAACATTCCACCGTCATTAAACACACTGTCTCCCCTGCGTCTGTGTTTGTTTTTCCTCGGTCAGAAGCGCGTGCCCAAATGGCAACTCCCATTTTTATTCAAACCCTGCCCATTTTTCCTCCCCCGACACTCCCACCCAAACAAAGCTAGACACACCAACTTTCCAGACTTTTTTCAAACTAGAGGTGTGAAAACATCCTGCTGAAACGGGGGGTTTCATGGCCCTTTAAATAACTTATCCATTTGCGCCACTTTGTGGACTCATGGGTGTTTCGGTCTAGATCAGAGGTGTGCTACGGCGCATCCGCTTGTTAAAGGGTCACGAAACACCAAAACACATTTTTTGAGCTGTTGACAGTCGTATATGTGTCCCTCACTGCTAAAAACACTATTAGGACACCTATATTTCACTAAAAAGTGTAAATTGGTTGTTTTTGCGTTATTTGAAGCAAATTCGTACTTCCGGTTTGAAACTAATTTTTGAAGCTGCGTCACGGTCATGACATAATAGCTTGTATTCCAGCGTGCAGACTGGCCGTCTGTGCCAGAGTGTGTCTTATTACGTCTTACAGTGTGTTGCATTAATGCATGAGTAAGGCTTGGTTCAAACCAATCAGCGCGCTCTATTGTGCAACTTCATTAATATTCATTGCTGTCAGAGTGTAGACGACAGAGACGCCACGTTGTGTTGGCAAAACAAGCGTGAAGGGTTGCTTTTATTGTTTGCTGCCGTTAAGTTTTGTTTTCATTTTCTCTCTGTGAGAGCGCAGCTGGATTCACGCGTGGATTAACAGTGTACGCGACGCGCGACAACAATAACTTACGTGTCTAAGGAGGAACATTGTTTACCTGAGAGCTGTTCTCATCTGCAAACGCTGAGATCTGGATTCGCTTGTAGTCTCCTCTAAATAAAGACGCGGCTCTAGTTGCTGGTGATTGTCCTGTCTCTACAGATTTGGTAAGTGAGCGACCAGTGCTCTTTGTTTATTCAGTTCGTATTTTATTCGTATCAAACAAACTATTGCACCGAGTGTAAACAAGTTAGCACTAACAGTTACAACTAAACTATAACCTCGTGTTGGATTTTGTGACCGGAATAACACACGCGGCTTTCTGACGCTACCTGCCGTGTGCATCTAAGCAGATCCTCGAATCAAATATCTCCTTTGTCGCGAGGGACATGAATGAATTCCCTGAATGAAAGAGCCAAACTGCAGTTAAAGTCCACCATTTAATAATTTGGCAAATAATTCGACAACAGATGTCCATGTAAACACAGTCACATTGTCCGCTGTGTGTGTGTGTTTTGACTCTGAAATTTAGCGCGCCCAAATAGACACTCCCACACCAAGCCGCTTTTCTTCCTTTGACACTCCCCACTAAACAGAGCTGGACACGCCCACTTTTCTGACTTTTTCCAAAGTAGAGGTGTGAAAACACCCTGCTGAAACGAGGGGGTTTCATGGCCCTTTAAGTGGTGACGTGTTTGTGACGTATGTAATAGTTTCCGGGTCCAAGCCGCCATTCATTTGAGTTGAGAAATAATTCGTTTATGATCACTTTTTATTTCTATCACACATTAAAGTAAATTTTACATAAAGTCATAGTGTACACAACAATCTCTGGGCTTGCTGCATAACAAATACCAAAAGTTTAACAATTTACAAAACAATGAATCACTTTCTGGCCATTGGATATTAGGCATGGACATATATATTGCAATCGTGACTTTCGAAAGTATTAAATCGCTTTGTTAACGTTTATTATTACCATTTCATGAATCTCCCCATTCAGTTGAATAGAGCGCTTGGACCCGGAAGCCGCTCCGCGTGACGTCACACTTAACAAGTGCATTGCTGGCATGTTGCTATTTTAAGAAACTAAAATAGGCTGCACCATAGACCAGCTGACAGGAGGTCTAAACTCCAACGCAGAGCGTGATACTTGTGCACCTCCTTACATATTGCTTAATACACATGCAGGATGTACAGCACAGAAATATCTTTGCAAATGAAAAAGAATTAAAGGAAAACAAAATACAAAAATTATTATTTTCAACATAAATCAAAACCACTGCTTTCATGTCTTCTTTATCTCAGGGGGGCTTTTTCAGTTTATTCACATCATCTTGATTTTGTAAAATGTTATTATTATTATTAGTAGTAGTAGTATTTATTATAAGCATATTTATATTTGTTTTATTAAAAACAATCTTTTCCCAGAGATGGGTTGCAGCTGGAAGGGCATCCGCTGCGTAAAAACTTGATGGATAAGTTGGCGGTTCATTCCGCTGTGGCGACTCCAGATTAATAAAGGGACTAAGCCGACAAGAAAATGAATGAATGAATGAATGAATGAATGAATGAATGAATGAATGAATAAAAACAATCTTAGGGTGCTTTCACACCTACACTTTTGTTTCGGAACGTGTCTTGTTTGCCCAGTTAGCGCGGTTCGTTTGGCATATGTGAACAGGGCAATCGTGCTCTGTTCCGCACCAAAGTAATCGCTCCGAGATCGCTTGAATGAGGTGGTCTCGGCTCGATTGAAACGAACCCTGGAGCGGTTCGATTGCAGTGAGAAAGCGATCCGATCCGAGCGCGGTTATATCACAGTGTTTTATGGATATGTAATAGACATACGGCTATATAAAGAGAGAACTATGAGTAGGGCGGGAAGTTTCGCGAGTCTCCGGATGCCCGCAAACGAGTGATGATCTCCCGGTAATCTCGCATCTCCCTCCCGGTCCTCAAATAGGCATCGTCGCGCACCCTTCTTACCCCTCCCAACCGCATCTCTCCTCAGACACGTCACGCGCGCACCCTGTCAATCACCATCAAACCACCACCTCTCCTGACAGCTGAGCGGGACGCTGCAAAATAAACCCTGACACTCTGACTAATGTAAGGAGAGTTTACTCGCACGTGACTTGTTTTAGCTCTTTTGGTCCGATTAGAAACTTTGCAGTGTGAAAGCGAACCGCTCCAAGAGCAAAGAGCAACAATGTAACAATTGTAATCTCTGTTTCGGAACAACTGAATCGATTCACAGGTGTAAAAGCACTCTTAGATTTGTCCACTTGTCAGGAAGGCTCATATTTGTGCCAAGTGAATGGTAAGTAAACGACGACAGACTTTTAATTTTTTGATGAACAGTCCCTGTAAATAAAATAGTGTGTGATGCTAAATATATTTTAAAAATCTGATGTTTTAAAGGTGTTTGAAGGGCTTTATGCAGGATGAATGATAGAATTTTAGATCAATTATTTTGCCTTTAAAAATGTTCATATTCAGCGCACTCACATTGGTCAGCCCGGGCATCATTCAGATAATAGAGAATAGGCACTAAAATGTCCAACACATCACTGCTCTTCAGCACGAAGAAGAGGAATTTCTGCAACAGAAAAGATGACAATTATAAGTGATGACATTTCTCAAAGTCAGCTGTACTTAAGCATCTAATCTCTTACTTTGTTGAAGTCACAGAGCTTCCAGAAAAGCACGAGCAGTTCCTGGTGAAACTGGATCTTTTTGGTGGAGTTGGGCAGGTATGTTTGAGTGAGAGGGTTGGTCAGCAGACGTGCTAAACCCTTCAGCACAAAGTCGTAATCCTGCAGACACAAGGAGAAAACGTTTGCATACACGGAGAACAATGCAACTGCTTTGTACTTTCTCAATATTTATGAACACTAAGATTCTCCATACCTCCTCCCTGTGAATTCTGGACAGGTAATTCACGAACAGGTTATTTGGACCTACAGACTACACAAATAAGAGAAGATGTATTTGCATTTATACTGTCTTTAGCCATTTCAGTGGATTTTTGTAAACCTGTACTCTGTCTGTGTGTGTGAGAGCGACAAGACTCATATGTGTATACTGACATAAGTTTTACACAGGCATTGCAAAGAGATGGTGAATTTTGAGGAGACTTCTCAGAAATGTTTATAAATCAAACAGAATGACTTTACTGTGATGGTTGGGTTTAGGGTCGGGGTAAGGCAAGAGAAAAAAAACTGTTCGTACAGCATAAAAGCAATGGAAACCTATGGAATGTCCGCATAATTCACAAAAACAAATCTGTGTATGGTAGTGTGTTTATTCAGTGGTGGACAAAGTACTCAAATTACGCACTTGAGTAAAAGTACAGATAACCTTATAACATTTCAATACAATAGAAGTAGTACTTTGAGTACTCAAAGTAAAAGTACTTATTAATGTCTATTCTGCAAGAAAATTTAATTACCAAAACTTGTCATACTCTGACAAATCATGATTTATTTGAGTGGAACATGTGAAACCATTTTTACACGCTGAACCCCATTCAGGGGCCTCATGTATCAACGCTGCGTACGCACAAAAACTTTGCGTACGCCAGGTTTCACGCTCAGAATCGTTCACGTTTGGATTTACTAACGATGAACTAAACGTGGGAATGTGCGCAGCTCCATGCCAGCTTTATGGCTGGCGTACGCACATTTTTTGTGCGTGTCTGTTTTTTTCCATTGGCGACTTCTAGAGGCAGTTGTGTTAAATTCCTCTCTACAAAGTGTCTTTGAGCCTTGCGATGGCAGCTGTATGAGACGGGTTCATCTAGCAGGTATATAAGGTTTCCATACCATACAGTTGACCAGCTAAACATTAAAGCACAATTTGCAGCGATCGCCTGTTTTCTTAATGTAATCTGAGCTATCTACGGCATGCACATTGCTATAAAGGCACTATCTGAAGATAAATTTGCATGCATGAATCAGAAACATTTCCATTCAATAAATGTGCAAATAAAATATGATGCACAAACTTATTAATGATTCCTACTTGTCTTTCTCGTAATAAATAGTTGGCAAAATCTGATATGTAGCGGGGAAAACTAAGAAAGAGTTCACCAGACGCTGGATTCGAACCAAGTTCATGCTCGAACGTGTCTAAACATGTTGACATGCGTCTTACGAGCTGCGCCACTGAGACTGTTACAGTGTCTGCAATATTTTACACCTATAAATCACACTATTTCTTTTTTAATGCACTCAGTGCGATGTTCAGACCCAACTATGTTAACCGCATCAGCTAAACTCTCCCACTCTATTTTTTTCTTTTGTTGTTAATTCCGGAGAACAAACTTGCAAATAACACCGCTTTTCTCTGGTCTACCTCCGAAAGCAGCACCTCCAATTCACATTCTGTTCAAAGTTTCTCTTTTTGCTTGATTTTGCCTTTGCTTTTTCGTTTGGTTTTGCCAAAGTAGAGTCATTAGCATATTCATACGGGGGAGGAGGCAGGAAGGGGTTTTGTGCTCGTGCATGTTGCGCTCAGTTTCACATTTGTTCGGATGTACAAAAGAATATGTGTGAGATTCGGCATACGCAGTGTATCATACATCTGAATTTTTTCTGCGTATGCACATTTACAGCTTTGTGCGTACGCAATGTTTTAGTAAGATTTCCATGCAAGTCTTGGTACATGAGGCCCCTGATGAGCAGTTATTAACTTGACTCACTCTTGACTCAATCATGTAAATCAGTTCATCGTTTGCTCGAGACTCACTCTGAACTGATCATTTAAATCAGTTCATCGTTTACTCAAAACTCCCTCTTGACTCAATCATTTCAACCAGTTCATCGTTTACTCAAAACTCACTCTTAACTCAATCATGTAAATCAGTTCATCGTTTACTCGAGACTCACTCTGAACTGATCATTTAAATCAGTGAATCGTTTACTCAAAACTCACTCTTGACTCAATCATGTAAATCAGTTCATCGTTTACTCGAGACTCACTCTGAACTGATCATTTAAATCAGTGAATCGTTTACTCGAAACTCACTCTTGACTCAATCATGTAAATCAGTTCATCGTTTACTCGAGACTCACTCTGAACTGATCATTTAAATCAGTGAATCGTTTACTCGAAACTCACTCTTGACTCAATCATGTAAATCAGTTCATCGTTTACTCGAGACTCACTCTGAACTGATCATTTAAATCAGCGAATCGTTTACTTGAGACTTACTCTTGACTCAATCATGTAAATCAGTTCATCGTTTACTCGAGACTCACTCTGAACTGATCATTTAAATCAGTGAATCGTTTACTTGAGACTCACTCTTGACTCAATCATGTAAATCAGTTCATCGTTTACTCGAGACTCACTCTGAACTGATCATTTAAATTAGTAAATCGTTTACTCGAAACTCACTCTTGACTCAATCATGTAAATCAGTTCATCGTTTACTCGAGACTCACTCTGAACTGATCATTTAAATCAGTGAATCGTTTACTCGAAACTCACTCTTGACTCAATCATGTAAATCAGTTCATCGTTTACTCGAGACTCACTCTGAACTGATCATTTAAATCAGTGAATCGTTTACTTGAGACTCACTCTTGACTCAATCATGTAAATCAGTTCATCGTTTACTCGAGACTCACTCTGAACTGATCATTTAAATCAGTGAATCGTTTACTTGAGACTCACTCTTGACTCAATCATGTAAATCAGTTCATCGTTTACTCGAGACTCACTCTGAACTGATCATTTAAATCAGTGAATCGTTTACTCGAAACTCACTCTTGACTCAATCATGTAAATCAGTTCATCGTTTACTCGAGACTCACTTTGAACTGATCATTTAAATTAGTGAATCGTTTACTCGAAACTCACTCTTGACTCAATCATCTAAATCAGTTCATCGTTTACTCAAGACTCACTCTGAACTGATCATTTAAATCAGTGAATCGTTTACTCGAAACTCACTCTTGACTCAATCATGTAAATCAGTTCATCGTTTACTCGAGACTCACTCTGAACTGATCATTTAAATCAGTGAATCGTTTACTTGAGACTCACTCTTGACTCAATCATGTAAATCAGTTCATCGTTTACTCGAGACTCACTCTGAACTGATCATTTAAATTAGTGAATCGTTTACTCAAAACTCACTCTTGACTCAATCATGTAAATCAGTTCATCGTTTACTCGAGACTCACGCTGAACTGATCATTTAAATTAGTGAATCGTTTACTCAAAACTCACTCTTGACTCAATCATGTAAATCAGTTCATCGTTTACTCGAGACTCACTCTGAACTGATCATTTAAATCAGTGAATCGTTTACTCAAAACTCACTCTTGACTCAATCATGTAAATCAGTTCATCGTTTACTCGAGACTCACTCTGAACTGATCATTTAAATCAGTGAATCGTTTACTCAAAACTCACTCTTGACTCAATCATGTAAATCAGTTCATCGTTTACTCGAGACTCACTCTGAACTGATCATTTAAATCAGTGAATCGTTTACTCGAAACTCACTCTTGACTCAATCATGTAAATCAGTTCATCGTTTACTCGAGACTCACTATGAACTGATCATTTAATTAGTGAATCGTTTACTCGAAACTCACTTTTGAATCAATCATGTAAATCAGTTCATCGTTTACTCGAGACTCACTCTGAACTGATCATTTAAATCAGTGAATCGTTTACTTGAGACTCACTCTTGACTCAATCATGTAAATCAGTTCATCGTTTACTCGAGACTCACTCTGAACTGATAATTTAAATCAGTGAATCGTTTACTGGAGAGACTTAATCTGAATCGATAATTTTAATAAATTGTTTACTGGAGACTCAGGCTGTACCCGAAATCGCCTACTACTCAGTAGATACTGCACTTGAATTTGAATTTACTACACAACCGTTAGAAAAGTACGCTCTATAAAGTATAAATGTGAGTGGTATGAATGAAACTCAGATGTTCTACATCTGTCATTTGTCTTTATCACAAGAACTACTCACGTCAGTTGCGTCTCTTCACTCCCATTCATGAATTATCTTGCGTGGTATCATGGGATTGCATAGCATCCTTCAGATGCGCACTTCAGAATCTTGCCAGCATTAGTAAGTCATCGGGTTACTCCTTGCATACTTTAAATTAAGACATACTGCTTGTCTCGAATACTGTTTTTAACATAATATAAAGTAGGGAAATATATGCGATTTTGGACGCAGCCTCCCTCAAATGAATCATTTGAATCAGTGAATCACTTACTGGAGACTCATTCTGAACAAATGATTTGAATCAGTGATTCATTTATTGGAGACTCACTCAGAACAGGTCATTTGAGTCAGTGAACATTGACGATGATGATGTCAGTCCAATTCACAAATTACTTGTTAAGTCCAACTGTGGACTCATCTAAAAGATTAACTGACTAATTTTGATTAATAATGATTGATTCGTTCACAAATGAAACCAAATTGGTGTCTTGTCTTGTCTGAGCAGCTGACAATTTCTCCCCTTCAACATAACTTTTTACTCAGCTTCATTCAGAAAATGTACAGGAGTAAAAAGTACAATATTTTGTTCTGTAATGTAGTGAAGTAAGTTTCCTACAATAAACATACTCATATTAAATATTACAAATATTAAAAATCAGTGTTGGGCAGGTAGTGACACTACTAGCTTAACTACATTTGTCAGTAGCCTGGCGGTAGCATCACTACTTTCTTAATAGCTTTTTAGTACCGTTTTATTAATTACTAAGATATGATTGGATTAAAGGTGGTTTAAAAATTTACATTAAAAAATCAAGTTAGACAAAGCTAAGCTAAATTTTAGCTTTTAGCTTAGCTTGCTACATTTCCCAAGGGGGAGCTTTTAGTGTAGTTATGCTACATTTTAATTAGAGTACCTAATAGCTTAGCTCACAACATTTACCAGGTAGCTTGCCCAACACTGCTTAAGATATGTACTTGAGTACAAAACTGAAGTTAAAAATAGTTATTGTCCACCACTGTGTGTATTTTACAGGCTGTGGTGCTCTTACGTCCTGGTCCTCCATGCTGGATGGTGAAGGTGGACGGTATGGTTGTCCGCCCTCGTGCTCAAGGGTCACGATGAGGATCTGCACGGCCTGCTCCACCAGCTGCTCGCGGTAGTCTGAGAAAAGCAGGTGGTTGTAGGGAATCCCGTAGCCCACCGGGTCATACGCACACACCACGTTCAGCAGAGAGGTGAAGAGCGGAAGCGCATGTCTGGAGATGTGACAGAATGACAGTGTTTACCACACTTTTACAGTCCTGAAGATCACGCAAGAAGTGTTTGCACAACCAAAACTCTATGAAGTGATGCTTAAAGGAACACTTTACCCAAAAATGAAAGATGTACTCACTATTTACTCACCTTCAAGTGGTTCCAAACCATTACAAGTTGCTTTTTTGTTGTTGTTGAACACAGAAGAAGACATTTAGAAAAACGTATAACCATTGACTTTAATAGTAAAATATAAGTGTTCTACATTTTTCAAAAGATCTTCTTTGGTGTTTAACAAAAGAAAGGAACTCAAACAGATTCGAAGTAACGGTTGAGTAAATTAGGATGGACATTTCAGTTTTGGGTGAACTGTGTCTCGGGTGAACAGCTAGAACAGGAATGGGCAAACTCAGTCCTTGAGAGCCAGTGTCCCTGCAGAGTTTAGCTCAAACCCTAATCAAACACATCTGCCTTTAGTTTTTTAGTGATTTTGTAGACTGATTAGCGTTGGAGCCAAACTTTGCAGGGACACTGACCCCTTAAAGACAGCGTTAGCCTAGAGTTAGTTAAACCAGGCTGGTCAAACTGGTTTCGGCTGGTCATTCTAGCTGGTCTCACAGCCTGACAGACTAAGACCAGGCTGGAAATTGCTAAACCGATTTTAAGATGGTCTAAGCTGGGTTATTTTACCAGAATTTACATATTCATGTTGAGCTTTGTTACCTTTTATTAAGTTGTTTTCTAAACCAGTTGTTAACCAGAGATATTAAAAATCCTGACAGGGTTTTGTCATTTTGAGGGGTTGAAAGAGGTTTAGTGGAAAGTTTTACCTACTACGATGCGCTCTGTTTTCTCTGCCATGCCTCCTTCAGCAATAATAACTGCATCAGTTACTGTCTGCTTTTGTTTTTGGTGTCGGATTATTATTTGCTGGTAAAGAAAATATATTTGTTCACCTCTGCTATTTATACTTTGATTTTCATTTTCATTTATTTATTTTTTCCACTTAACTGCAAATTAGAATAGAAACTGTATAAAAAGCACACAAACATACTGACAGTTATAGGCACTGTACATTGTTATGGGTCAATGATGCTAATATTTGGCATCAATTTCCCCTTTCTGGATGTTCTTTCTATGAATGATTTATGTAAAAGCACTGTCCATGTGTGTTTCCTCGTCGGTTAGTAACGCTATATTTCATTGCACAACAATAGTCTATTAGGCCTTTTGGCTAAAATAGAGAAATCATGATTTTATTTGTTGTTATTATTAGATTATTTTAAAATATCATCTCTCCTGCTGTGCATGAACTAAGCTGTTGAATAGTCAGCGTATGAGGCGGCTAGGCTAACCTAGCTTTAATTTTAAATAAATTATTTTCTAATCGGTTGCCTATTATGTTGTGAGTATACCCCTGTAATGCATACTGCAATCCTTTTTTGTCTGGCTTTCTCGGATATCTCACTTGTTCGCCAAAAATGACTAATTATATCCCTGGCGATGTCTGACACCAGTGCAAGCATATTGTAATAGACATGCCAGGCACGAAAACTTGACAGGCGTAGAGACAGTAACTAAGAGGGTGGGGCTTAGCGGAGGGTCAATTCTTGAGATTTTATGGAGGACAACTTAAAGGTGCGGTATGTAAGTTTGACACCCAGTGGTTGATTTAGGTATTGCGCTCCTGAATCGAAACACATTTTCACTCAACTCCTCTTTTGAGGAGTCCATGCAAGCACAGGTTGCCAGATTGACGTGAGTGTGCCTGGCTATCGAGCCTAAAGGCTGATATAAGGCTGATTTGAGCTATATTTTCAATACTAAAAGGAGTATTTGTTCTAACCAACACCTTTCTATTTTAGAAACGGCTTCTATTTCTCATTGATGAACAACAGGATAAACTATGGTCATCTCAGGTACACCTCATGTGCTTTATTCAGTGCTAAAGTCTAATAAAGCAAGTGACATTACAGGACATTTATTGCCATACTACTGAAAGCAGCAGCAGATAATTCTCCTCAGATCTTGAACATAAAATAAACCATTTGAAATTTTACTTTAGAACTGTTACTCAGTGCAAGCCAACACATATCAGTGATTCAGCATGTATTTTTAATATTTTTAAGAGGTTTAATATGTTTTAATCAGATTATAAACCTTACCGTTTTGTTGGAGTGCAGTGAGTGCACTATTCTGTGCTTCTGAATGGCTGTTTAAATTTCTATCGTGTTTCATCTGGTGCAAACAAAATTGCTTATTACTGCAAGCCTCGTCATGTAGTGTGTTGTTAGGACACAAGGTTGCAAAGTAGCCTAATGTTTACTTTCATAACCTAATGTTTACCTTCACAATATTTATATTAATTGCTAATTAATAACCACCACATGTGTAACTCTAAATCTGTGTCTTATTTCGGAGGCTGTTACGGTTCACCAAAGGTCGCATTTTCAGTCACAGCACATGTTTTGACAGCCTTCATGACTGAATAAATCAAATAGGCTGTTTTCTACCAAGGCAACCAGGGTGCTGAAAAATAATTGGCTAAACCGGCATTGAACGAGTTAATGACCAAAACAAAGACATACATTCTGGCACGTAACACATTTTAAAAGCAGAATATCTGATTTAGCATTGTTTTTCAGATAAACAAGAATGCTTACTTAGCATGTTTCTTAAATATCTGCAAACTAGCGCTGTCAAAATTAGTGCGTTAACGCATGCGATTAATTTTAAATAATTAACACGTAAAAAAAAATTAACGCAATTAACACAGTTGCAGGTTTTTTTTTACTTCCTGTTGTGGTGGACGTGTGTTTAACATGCAAGAAATGTGGATAAGACCAAGGAAGCACTTTTTGAAGGCAAGTTTCGGTATAAAACAATTAGTCGCATCACCAGGCTCTCCAAAGTTTCATGCAATTTCGGGTGTTTCATTTTTAACTTTCAACTTCTGTTGTAAGTTGATACCGCATGGCGAACAGAAAGAAAATCCTCCGCATTTCCTGACTCTGTGGTCCTTTAATAAGAGTATAATCTAAATCATATTAAAATCGGAGTATTGGTGTCTTATGTGAATGTACTCAGAAAGTCTCTGGTGAAGTCGCGAGCTGTCAAAGACAGGGCATTACTCTGCCTTTCAGCATGAGCCCTCCAAGTTTAGCGTGTTTCCTCATTAAACGAAACAAAAGCGTATGCTTCGCATTGTTGTATCAGAATCCTTGTGAAATACAGTAATACTTTAGGCCGCTTAGTTTAAGCAAATTTGATGAACGTGATCATGCGTGTTTAATCTGAGGGGAGTCGCTCCAGTATGGAAGGCCGTTGGGGCCAAAACGTCTGCAGCGCGTTGTCTGTGTGTGTCTGTGTGTGTGTCTGTGTCAGGGCTGTTGAGGGGTGTCAGGGGTGGAGTGAGCGATGTCTCTGAGTAGGGGCGTGTGCGCGCGAGACGTACCTGAAGGACGGTGGGGGTGAGTTGTGCGCGACATAGGCCCCGTTTACACTAGTGCGTTTTAGTTTTAAAACGGCGTTTTAGAATGAAAACGATCCGCGTCCACACTCGCGTTTTACCCAGCGTTTCTGAACTGCTCTCCGTCCACACCAAAACGCTGAAAACGCACATCACGTGACCACACACACACTCTTTGGCAATCGCTGGAGCCCATCTACCCAGATGAGAGCTCTGCTAGTCGGACTTCTCATCAAGCATCTCCCGCTGGATCTAATCTCACTATTAAACGTGATATTTCATTCATCTTGTTGTCTTTATCTAACGACATATTCCCTGACTTTGGTCACTGGAATCTATTACTTGTTCTCAGGTAACGTGTTTTGGCTGAGCGCAAAGATAAGTTAATGATTAATGTAAGCACGTACATTCTGTATATTGACTGATCGCTTGCCTTTATTTCCTGTAATGTATAAACTTATTGTATGTTATACTTTTATAATGGCCATTATCGATTATTAAAACTGATATTCAGCAAAACAGAGTGTATGTTACGTATTTTCACTGAAATTGAAAGGAGGCAGTTGTTATCGGCTCCGTTTTGTTATAAATATCCAAACAGTGAAGATGACGCTCATGCAGCACGACGCCTCAACATTTCTGCTGTCTGTTTATATTAAAATAAAAATAGGCAGTTCCTTATATCAAGTTTACATTTTATTGTTGAGAAAGTGAAATAACGTAGCCAGGGTGATGTGAATGAAGTTATAAAGTACACTGTTCCCTGTGAAGATTGACGCGTGTCCTCGGTATGTTTTCCATATCAAACTGAGAAGAAGAGATGCAGCCTTGATCAAACTTGCGAAGTCTGAACTTACACGGAGAAGATGCGGGACTGAACTGTGTGTGTTAGGCTACTTAATATTGAGTAAAAGCCCCTATCAGAGAGGTGAATGTCTGCAGCCCCGCCTCCGTTTTCAGATGTCTCCGTTTTCCATCATCCACACTGAGACGGAGCAGCAGCGTTTTAGAATGAAAACGGCCTCTCCAGCGTTTTCGAAACGCTCCGTTTTCGGCGCTCGAGAACTCCGGCGTAGTGTGGACGGATGGCGTAACCATAGCAAAACTTATGCGTTTTCAAACTAAAACGCACTAGTGTAAACGGGGCCATAGGCTACCTGAAGAGCAAGGAGGGATGCGGGGGAGAGGGGTGTGCAATGTATTTAACGACCGGTTTGCGAGAAATTATCATTCATTTGCGGGCATTTGGGGGTCTCTGTGCACTTGCGGGATACTCCTAGTCTTAGCAACTGGATGAATGTAAAGGAGGATTAAGCTAAATTGTTTCTACTCTATAACTAATGTTCTCAACTCACAGCAATAAAACTTTACAATGAGTGCAACAGTTTGTATTCTATAGTTTATTATTATAATTTTTCATTTTCCATATCTGCAATTCCTGTATTTTGGCTTTTTTTTGCAGTCCACTTAGAATCCAACATGGAAATCAATGTTTTCTTTATTGGCATTGATTGTTTTGAAATTTAAATGTCATTTACATGCCTGTGTTTTAATTTTTGTAATAAATATGGCTGTCAAGCCAGGATCTTGATGGTTTATTGTGGGTATGTTGTTTACATAAAGAAATCTGTGTTACAAGTTAAACAAAAATTCTATACAATTATATTTTGAATTTTAATTCTAATAAACAATTATATTTTGAATTTAAACAGTTTTTGTCTTGCGTTTACATTAATTTTACATTTGAATTGCCAAAATTACAAGTTTTAGTATTTTAAATGTGATTAATCGCGATTAATTTTTTTTAAAAAGTTGCGATTAATTAGTTAATTTTTTTAATCGATTGACAGCACTACTGCAAACATATTAGGGTATATTTATGCTTTAGATAAGTCAAAAACTTATATACAGCACCTTTCATTGTTTTAATCCACTTAAATTTGTTAAGTTACTTTAATCGAATTGTGTTGGGACAACATGAATAAAATGAGTGGAACCCTGGGTATTTTACAGGGAAATGAGCTTTTTTGAATGCTTTCTAAAGTATTATTATCAATCATTTGCTGGGGTTTACTGGGCTGCTCTGCGTGTTTTTGTGTGCTGGTGCTACGCAGTTGCTAGGATGTCTGGCTAGCTGTTTGCTAGACACTTTCTTACAAGCCCAAATCTAAAGATCCCACACTTAAGTTCACACAGTAGGGTTTAACAGTCAGGATTAGGGGCTGGACTTTGTCAATAGCACTAGTAAGTCGGCGGGTGTTTAAGCGGGGAGTGTCTCGTTTGTCTTTTGTGTGTCTTCTGAAGCCGGACCTGTTTTCAGTGGAGCAGAAGAAAGTGACCCAGGGGTTGAGGATAGTGTTGTCTGAAGTCGGCGGCAGGTACATGGCCTCTGAGAAACAGGTGAGCAGCAGCCTCAACAGCTCAGACCTACAAACACACACACATTAAACACGTACACACCACTTATTTGACTAATCTGCTCTTTATGCAGCTGATCTGGATCTGAGGTTTGAGTGGAAAAACAGGTCTGGCCTTTCAGACGTCTTGTGTGGTTACTGATTAAAAGGCCACGGTGGAAACTCAAACAAAACACACGTGCGTGGCTCTCACCGGTTGAGGTCGTGGATGTAGTTGAGCGGTGGAGACTGAGCGAAACCCACACCAGCCTCCCAGATGTACTCGCAGCTGTCCAGAGACTGCATGTCTTCAACCGAGTCCTGGGCACGACACACAATCAAATCACACACTGAGTTAAGAGCAAATCTGACTATGTGAGATATGAGAGTCTAAAGTGAAAATACCGCCATCGTTTACTCATTCTCCACTTGTTTCATACCGGTTTGGGTTTCTTTCTTTGTTAAATAAAAGGAAGATGTACTGATTAAATTGTGTTTGTTCCTACTATAGGTGCTAACGGCTGCTTTTGTCTACAGTTCTTCAGTATATCTTGCTTTGTGTTCAACAGAAGAATGACATTTATTTAAGCCTGGAACCACTCGAGTCTCAAATGTTAATTTTTTTGGTGAACTGTCCCTTTAATAAAGCGTGAAAAAAAGCTGAATACATTTATATCATACTATTATTTGATCCTATCTGATGTGGCTTTAAACACTGATAATTGAATGTTCAGCCAGACGTGGCTTTATTAGTAAATGATATAAGCTGTGTCTCATTTCAGAGGCTGGATCCTTTAAAGGTGAGTCCTTCGAAGTCCACATAAGCAGAACTGACTATTTTGAAATAAGACGATCTCACGTACAGAAGACAGATCAAACAGTAACAGCTGCCATTTATAAGTGGCAATAAAATGTAGTTTTCAAAGTAATTTTAAAACTTTTTTTTAAGCGATCTGAAGGCAAAACAAGGTTTACAAAGGCTGGAAATATACACTTACTGGCCACTTTATTAGGTACACCTTACTAGTTCCGGGTCGGACCCTCTTTTGTCTTCAGACCTTCCTTAATCCTTCGTGGCATACAGTAGATTCAACAAGGTACTGGAAATATTCCTCAGAGATTTTGGTCTATATTGACATGATAGCATTATGCAGTTGCTGCAGATTTGTCGTCTGCACGTCCATGATGCCGTTCATGATCCTGTTCCCCCACATCCCAAAGGTGCTCTATTTTATTGAAATATGGTGACTGTGGAGGCCATTTGAGTATGGTGAACTCATTGTCATGTTTCATAGATATATACATTAGATGTCGCCTACCCTGTTGTTGTCTATTGGAAGGAATGCGTCAATAGAGCCGCCATTTTGGAACAGGGTAGCGCTCCTTTGAAATGAATAACGAGACCGAGGTACAGTGGAGGACTGTGGCCATCCAAAGCCAGAGATATACACATATACACATATATCTATGATCGGGAGTTTTCCTGGATGTTAATATTACATTTTTTTTTATTATGAAATTTATAGTTTTACATCACTGTTCTACATTGATGGATCAGTGACCGCACAGGCATTTCTAACAAAAAGCTTGTGTTTGTGTGTACAGAAATGTACTATTCACCCTCCCTGTTAAATTTGACCTAATCTGTGTCCTGAAACACAGCTCCTCTCCTGCTTTCTCTTCTCATAATGACGGAGGGAGTGATTAGTTTGTCAATGAATCTCCGTTATGAACGACTCGTTCACTATACAAGACAATAATACAGGTTTCTGGCACCGCAGCATCTCGTTGTCATATTTCTTCTGATTTTATTCAACAAAACTAGCATAAGCCGAGTGTTTAGTGGGAGTTGGTGCTAATTTGCCTTATGGTGAATGTATAAGAGACTGTATTATCATTAAAAACATTGCCTGTTAAGCACAAAGGTTCATAACATACAAAAACAAGAAAAACTAAACCTTACATATGTAATGTTCTGCCTTTGTGCTTTGTTTTCTTTGTTTGCTTGTTACTTCACCCTTAGAAAGCGCTAAAGTCCCGCATCTTCACGTAATAACACTGTCTTGACTAGTGCGGTTGAATGACACTTGTCCTGGGGGCACTGTACCAATGTGGCGGCGCTATTGACGCATGCTCAGGGTACCTATGCGATATCTAGTGTATATATCTATGGTCATGTTTAAGAAACCAGTCTGAGATGATTCTCGCTTTATGGCGCGTTATCCTGCTGGAAGTAGCCATCAGAAGAGGTCATAAAGGGATGGAGATGGTCAGCAACAATAATCAGGTAGGCTCTGGCATTGAGATAATGCTCAATTGGTACCAAAAGTGTGTCAATAAAATAT
>NC_141023.1:61847500-61850000 GCF_052040795.2 Danio rerio
AGATACAGTTGAAGTCAGAATTATTAGCCCCCTTCGAAGTTTTTTCTTCTTTTTTAAATATTTTCCAAATGATGTTTAACAGAGCAAGGGAATTTTCACAGTATGTCTGATAATATTTTTTCTTTTGGAAAAAGTCTTATTTGTTTTATTTCGGCTAGAATAAAAGCTGTTTTGATTTTTTTAAACACCGTTTGAAGAAAACTAGGCATCACTCATCACCAGGCTAATACAGTGAAGCATGGTGGTGGCAGCATCGTGCTGTGGGGATGTTTTTCAGCAGCAAGATCTGGAAGACTAATCAAAATAGAGACATCCTGAATGAAAACCTGTTTCAGAGTGCTCTTGACCTCCGACTGAGGCAAAGGTTCATCTTCCAGCAGAACACTGACCCAAAGCAAACCACTAATATATCAATGGAGTGGGTTCACAACAACTCTGTGAATGTCCTTCAGTGGCCCAGCCAGAGCCCAGACCTAAATCCTATTGAACATCTCTGGAGAGATCTGAAAATAGCTGTACACGGTCGCATCATCCAACCTGATAGAGCTTAAAGAGGAATGGGCAAAAACTCCCAAGGACAGGTGTGCCAAGCTTGTGGCATCATATTCAAAAAAGACTTAAGGCTGTAATTGCAGCCAAAGATGCATGAACAGAGTATAAAGCAAAGTTTTTTGTTTTTTGTTTTTATAAATTTGCAAAAATTTCAAAAACATTTTTTACATTGTCATTATGGGGTATTGTGTGTAGAATTTTGAGGAAATAAATGAATATAATCGGTTTTGGAAAAAAGCTGTAACAAAAAAAAATGTGGAAAGAGTGGAGCGCTATGAATACTTTCCAAATGCACTGTAACTGTAATAGGGTTATTTCCCACTGCTGGTTTCAATGCATTTACTTACTTTGACTAATAAGAATTTAATGCGTTACCTATTGTACTTTGAAAACCTTTTGAAATGTAGTTGGGCGGCATGGTGGTTCAGAGGTTATCACTGTCTCCGGTTTCCCCCACAGTCCATAGACATGCAGTATAGGTGAATTAAGTAAACTAAATTGGCTGTAGCATATGAGTGCGTGTGTGAATGCGAGAGTGTATGGGTGTTTCCCAATACTGGGTGGCGGCTAGAAGGGCATCCGCTGTGTAAAACATATGCAGGAATAGTTGGCGGTTCATTGCGCTGTAGCAACCCCTGATAAATATGGGACCTTAGTCCTTAGACCAAAGGAAAATGAATGAATGAATGAAACGTTTATTTTCCATCTTTGTATTTCAGAGTACATAATGCTTTGTGAGTGTGTGTGTGTGGTACTGTTATTAATATAAACAACCCTTCCAAATATGGTCAAAACCAACTATTTCAAATCACGGCCAGTTCCTAGGATTGAAAATGAACATATAAAACCATTTTTGGAGAATTTGTGCACTAGCCCACGCCACTTACTTTAGAATTATAAACAATTTAACATGTATTAATGTAATTCCCTTTACTAAACTCTCGTCTTGAACAGTAGGAAGACTTATAATCATGTTTTCTTTCTGATGGCCAGCCTCAAACAGGAAGTCCAGCGACTGAGACAGGAAGGGCAAAGTGCCAGCTGTTTTCCTGTCCCACCAACAACTTTAAACTCACACATTCGCTAATAAGCCACATTCTCTACTAATTGTCTGTATTACACGCGTGTAAGAGGCATCATAAAAACTTCATAAGCGCTACAGTTCCAGACTCTACACTGTAAAATAAGTTAGATTCCAAAAGGTTCCTTCATGTAGTCCCAACACAAATCAATAAATTGGACTTTATGGTTTTTACAAATTTAAGTGGACTGAACAAAAAACAATCAAGTTATCACATAGAAAACTCAAAAATTGTGCTTATTCAACTCATTTTAAATAAGTAGTTCGTACAAGCAGGAAAAATCCCTTTTTGAGTGTACCTTGTAGCACAGAGTTGCCAGATTGGAGGGCGATTCCTCTCGGACGGCTCTGATTTCGGCTGCAGGTACGAGAGCAAAAACATCCTGTACAGTGGTCGCAGTGTCTGCCCAGAACTGATCCCAGAACGCATCATCTGTGGCTTCAACGGGCTACAGGAGAGTGAGGAGGAGAACAATTCAGTACAGACAACGCATACACTAGTGCACCAGACACTCACACCAGACACACATGATAGACACACACTCACGCCAAACACACACCTAGAGACACACAAACATCAGACATGCATGCAGACACACACAAAGCAACAGCTGGATTGATGCAAAAAATGCATCAATATTAGATGAACAGGTAAAAATAAAGATGAAATCACATTCATCCTGCTGAGAAGAAGAAACAGCTGATCACTTCGTACTGACAGAAGACTCACAGTTTTTACACATCAAGAAGTGAAGAAGGATTCTGTGCTGACACTATTACACATACAAAAAATGTAAGTGGTAATATGGTTTATATATATATATATTATATTATATTATAATATAATATAATATAATATATATTATA
>NC_141023.1:61852500-61935000 GCF_052040795.2 Danio rerio
ATAGATAGATAGATAGATAGATAGATAGATAGATAGATGATAGATTATTTTTTTAAACAATGCATTCACTTTTATGAGCTTAAACTAAAACTAATTGAGTAGCTACATCTAGAGCCCTATATGATTTCTATCAATGGGACATGGTATATTTCTTCTCTAAAGCTAAAATTATGGTTAAGGCATAATGATATAATATATCATGTAATATTTAATATTAGGCTACAATATATAAATATGCACAAATTATTCTATATTTTGTCAATTTACAGTAAAGATAAATGCAATATATATTATAAAATATATAACATATGTCTGAACGAAAATAATAATATTAAAAACATCAGACGTCACGACTGTAGGTGGGATCTTTGATTAAAAACTTAATACTTAATTTATTTGTTAAAGGTTTACTATGATAAATTATAAATCACAAACAACACACAGTTACATTTAAACATGTTATTATTATACTACTTATCTGTTCAGCTGCTATTTTGTGGATTATTTTTACGTTGCTTTTTTTTTTAAAGAAATGGTAAATAACATTATACTTAAGACAATAACATTATGCTAAAATTATAGTTAAGGCATAATGATATAATATATAATGTAATATTTAATATTAGGCTACAATATATAAATTTGCACAAATTATTCTATACCTTGTCAATTTACAGTAACGATAAATACTATATATATATACATATACATATATATATTTTTTTTAATATTTATATATATATATATATATATATATATATATATATATATTTTTTTTTTTTTTAATAAAATATATAATATACACCACAATATGTCTGAACGAAAATAATAATATTAATAACATCAGACGTCGTGACTGTAGGTGGGATCTTTGATTAAAAACTTATTATTATATTATTATTATAATTATTATATTAATTATAAATCACAAACAACACAAAGTTACATGTAAACATTATTATCTCGCGTAATTTAGCTCTACTATCTGTTCAGCTGCTATTTTGTGGATTATTTTTACGTTGCTTTTTATAATTTCCTTTTTAAAGTAGTGGTTAATTACATTATAGTTAAGACAATAACATTGTTGAAAACGACAGAGGAGATTCGCAACAGAGCGCTGATATTCACACACACACACACACATACGCATGACACCTGTACAGCTGTCTTATTGTATGGGCAAACACAAACATGATTATTCTGAATGAACAACACCGACTCACGCATATAATAATAATAAACAGCCTGTAAAGCCATGGTTGTGTATGTGTGCGTGTGTATGTGTGTGTGTGAGGTGTTGCAGAGGTCTGGTAGGCGCAGTCTCTCCATCTGGAAACAAACACACGCTCCTGGTAAGAGCCTCGCAGAACAACAGTCACACAAACCTGCGTCTTCGTGGTCAGCTGTATCACCGCCTTCCTGAAATTGAGCTTTGAGTCGGAATTCCCCATTTTCTGCTGTTATGATGGTTTATTGATGAGGCGCTGCTGTAATCCCGTCTCCTCCTCCTCTGCGTGTGTCATTCGCGGAGGCGGCGGTGCTGCGCTAAAGCCGCAAACTTCCGGGATGACTTTAACATTCCTACTATGGGCAAGGAGAAGCTCATGAATATTAACGAGGCGATGCCGTAAAACCAATAGGCGTCGCTGATTGGCTAAACGCCACCCCGAGTTTTAGACAGCCAGTAGTAAATGAGCCACTAATGGATCTTTAATATTACTTATGTTACGTAACTGGACGCAGAACAAGGGTTACCAAGCAACGCATGTCGGCTCTAATTAATATTCATAAGTGCGAATATCCCATAGTAGGATTCGTACATTCCAAACACACTAGGCAGTGCAGTTGCCAGGGAAAGACTGTTTATCAAATACTTCATTGAATCATTTAGCTTTCACGGGCATATCGACTCATTTTGCAGTTATTTATTTATTTAACTATACTTAATATATAACTAATGTAAAAGCATTTCCATAATAAAATCCAAGCAACATAAATTCGACTGGTGTAAAATGTAGCTTTCGGGTTACGCAGTTATTTAGCATATTCACCATTACAAAAACAACAACAGGAAAACTGCTCTTATATATGATCAGGTAACTGATTCATTCATTCATTCATTCATTCATTCATTCTTTTCGGCTTAGTCCCTTTATTAATCTGGGGTCTCCACAGCGGAATGAACCGCCAACTTATCGAGCATCTGTTTTACGCAGCGGATGCCCTTCCAGCTGCAACCCATCTCTGGGAAACATTTATACACACTCATTCACACTCATACACTTCGGACAATTTAGCCTAACCAATTCACCTCTAAAGCAGGTCTTTGGACAGTGGGGGAAACCGGAGCACCTGGAGGAAACCCACGCGAACGCGGAGAGGACATCCAAGCACAGAAATGCCAGCTGGCCGAGGCTCAAACCAGCGACCTTCTTGCTGTGAGGCGACAGCACTACTTTCTGCGCCACTGCGTTGCCCCAGATAACTGATATATAACATATTCATCCATTCATTTTCCTTCAGGTTAGTCCCTTTATGCATTAGGGGTCACCACGGCGGAATGAACCACCAACGTATCCAGCATGTTTAGTTTATTCAATTCACTTATACCACATGTCTTTGTACTGAGGGAGGAAACCGGAGCATTCAGAGGAAACTCACGCGAACACGGATCCCATGGCACTTCTCGTGAAGGAGCAGGGGTGTAACCCCGGTGTCCTGGCCAAAGTCCCTCTATCGGCCCTTACGATCATGACCTCCCGATCATCCCCTTCCACCGAATTGGCTCTATCACTGTCTCTCTACTCCACCAATAGCTGGTGTGTGGTGGTGAGCGCACTGGCGCTGTTGTCCTGTGGCTGCCGTCGCGTCATCCAAGTGGATGCTGCACACTGGCGGTGGTGTGGAGAGTCCCCCCCTCCACATGATTGTGAAGCGCTTTGGGTGTATGACCATACACAAAAATTGCGCTATATAAATACACATTACATTACACGGAGAGAACATGCAAACTCTACACAAAATATGCCAGTTGACCCAGGGCGGGACTTGAACCTGCGACCTTCTTGCTGTGAGGCGACAGTGCTAACCACTAAACCACCGTGTCGCCCGATATATGACATATTTATGATATAAATCTACAATGATAATTGGAAATAATACAAACATCACCTTTTGAAAGCTGTTAACCTAGTTTCAGTCACTGACTTCGAAAAAGAGCAAATCCGATTGAAAAGTAGCTGGGTGATGTTTAATTAGCATATTGGTTACGTCAACATTGCATTTGTTTCTTATTTATTTAGTCTGTTTCTCATTTATGTCCAGATTCCCCTTATGTCCCCTTCCCCTTAACTATTTTCTTCTTCTTCTAATGATAACAATAATAATAATAATAATAATAATAATAATAATAGGGGTGGTGCTTTGCCACTGTGGCTAGCACGATCGCCTCACAGCAAGAGGGTTGCTGGTTCGAGCCCCGGCTGCGTCAGTTGGCATTTCTGTGTGGAGTTTGCATGTTCTCCCCGTTTTCGTATGGGTTTCCTACAGGTGCTCCAGTTTCCCCCACAAGTCCAAAGACATGCGGTACAGGTGAGCTGAATAAGCTAAAATGGCTGAATAGTATGACTGTGAATGCAAGAGTGTATGGATGTTTCCCAGAGATGGGTTGCGGCTGAAAGGGCATCCGCTGCGTGAAACATGTGCTGGATAAGTTGGCGGTTCATTCCGCTGTGGCGGCCCCAGATAATTAAAGGGACTAAGCCAAAATGAAAATGAATGAATAATAATAACAATAATAATAATAAACAATAATAATAATAATAAACAATAATAAAATCATGTTTTGAGTTTATAGACTTGCAGTCACTTACAATTCTGCTCTGCACTGCTTAAATCCATCTGAAAAAATCAAGCATGTTGCAGTAAAAAGTGTTTATTGTTTAGCAACAATTTTAATAGTTAATAATAATAATAATAATGATAATAATAATAATTATTATTATTATTATTATTATTAGTAGTAGTAGTAGTAGTATATTCATAATATATACATTATTATTATTATTATTATTATTATTATTATTATTATTACTATTATTGTTATAAAAAATTATGCAACTGGAATTTAAATGAAGTTGCTAGTAACCACTGACAGATGTTTTTGTTCACTTTAGGCCATTATATCAATATACAAAATAACAATGTTTCAGTATATTTGTAAAATTATTTCTTAATACACGATCATTACACGAATTTGGCCCTTAACTGATGAAAAGCCTGTTAAAAGCCGGGCGTGAGCTTTTGCAAGTCACCAGTGACGCCATTACACAATCAGCCAATCCCTTGTCGCCCTCGTGTTTACGGCTCCATTTCCGCGCATGCGCTCTAACATGTAAATAACAGCAGACGCGGTGGTTTGTTTTGTGTCGCACAGCCTCATCAAACACGATAAACCGGCATATATTGACAGAGAGCCCCGCTATATCTCCTACGTTTAGGAGAAGACGACAAGAAGAAGAATCTAGCAGTACATTCGTATAAATAAATCGTGATTTTGAAGCTGTTTGAGTGTCAGTTAGCATACAGCTATGATAGAGACTAGCTGGAGGAGTTTGACACGTTTATGACGTAAATGCAGTTGATCAGACACGATCTTCGTTTAGTTTCTCACAACTCTTTAATAATTTAGTGATTGGTAATTTAGTGTTGAACAGGGATGAGAGTGTTTCGCGTGTTTATGTGTCGTTAGCAGAAGTGAGCTGAGAGGAAGGTTAGCATGACACAGCACTGAATCCAGGAGCGAATGTTGCTCAGTAAAACACACAAACACACGGGAGCTTCATCAGTATCTGCTGGGGGATCCGCAGACATGCTAACAGAGAACAGGTGAGTCGGAGACCGCTTCGTCAGAATCACACACTGTCTTGTAAACGCTTGTTTTAGTTGTCCACTACCGGTCAATAATTGTTTTTCACATGAAAAGTCATTTCATGTTAAAAAAAATAATAATGATCTGCTTATTAAGCCTGGTAAAGTTAGTTTTATATTGACACATTCAGACTTTCTTCATAATAATATAATTTTAGAAAAGTATTCTTTGCAAATTCTAATCAGTACAATCATATTAGCAGCCAATTATATGGTTTAGTTTAGTTTTGTTTATTTATATAGCACATTTTTTAAAACACAACGTTGCCCAAAGTGCTGAACACAATCAATACTAAAAAATAAAATCTAACGTTACATCACATAAATAACAATTAAAACATAAGGCAAACCCCTCAACATTAAAAAGGCTCAAATATCAAAGAACAAAGATGGTGTTTCAAACGCTTTTTAAAAACAGGTCGAGTTGGAGCATGTCTGATGTGGGGCGGAAGCCCGTTCCAGAGTTTTGGGGCGACAACAGCAAAAGCCCGATCCCCACTTCGCTTACACCGGGACCTTGGTATAGATAGAATAAATTCATCAGAAGACCTCAGTGACCTACCAGGATTGTATACATGTAGCAGGTCTGATAAGTAAGATGGTGCCAGATTGTTTAAGGATTTAAAAACAAAGATTAATAGTTTAAAATCAATCCTTGACCTAACAGGCAGCCAGTCCAGAGAGGAAAGAACTGGGGATATGTGCTCGAACTTGCGAGTCCCTGTCAGAAGTCTCGCAGCCGCATTTTGTACTAATTGCAATCTTTTTAGGGCATTTTGACTAATACCCACATACAGAAAATTGCAATGGTCAAGTCTTCCCAAAATAAAAGCATGGATCATACAGAGGTAAAGTTGGTTTTATATTCGCACATTCGTTCATTTAGCAGTCTCTATATTGTTTACCATGTTACTTTGAACATTCAATCAGAATTAGCATGCAAGTATGACTTGACAACAAAAACACTGTTTATTTGACTGTGAACAATGTTTTACTTTGAAAGTCACTGGCTGCTAAAATGATTTCCCTATTTAGAATTAGCAAAGAATACTTTTCTGAAATTATATTATTAAGAAGAATGTCTGAATATCTGAATATAAAACCGACTTTACCTCTATGCCAATGACTAGCAACTTTGTTTTTTAGTCAAATAAATAGCTCTAATGTTGTTTTCAAGTCTGAATATATTGATTTCAGATTGAATATTCAAAGTACCATGGAAAACAATATAGGGAGGATGTCACAAGTTGACACTGAACGAATATATATAAATATAAAACCAACTTCACCTCAATGTCGGTGACCGCTTCATCAGAGCCACACGCTGTCTTGTAAACAACAGTTTTACTTCTCCACCACCGGTCAAACCTCTTTCAATATTTTTCAAAGAAAAAAAAAAATCCTCTGCTAATTAAGCCTGTCAAGATATCTTTTGTTGTACGATATATTGCACCAAAATATATTGCGATAAATGATATTTTTGTCATTTTAAGACAGTTTTATGCTGCTCATTATATAACGTCAGAATGACAATATAATAGCATTATCATAATACAAGAACACATAATATTTATTCTTAAGAATATCTATTTTTTAATCATACTTATTTTAACAATTTAATAATTAGGTATTGGAATCAGAATGTAAAAACCTTAAAATTCTAAACAAATAATAATAATAAATGTTAACAAAAAAGTAAAGGGTAAAAAGTAATAGAGGCTATATCTGCTACCAAATCTATTTTGATATTAAATCTATTTTTTGAATCTACCATGAAAATATAGCAATTTATAGTAAATACTATATATTTTTTTAATCATACTGACACTATTGGCGCCAATAGAGGTAAAAGGTTGCGCAATCAGCTAAAATCTTGGTTTTTATGTATGCCCGGTTTTATATATATATTGCATCACCAAAAAATGATTGAGGTCATGTCCATATGTTGTGTAATAAGTTCATTTATTGATTATTGTGACAGGAAAACTGCTTATCAAACCTGTTTTTATTTGATCAACAGTACAGCAAAACAGTGTCACTCTTTCTACTTAAAACATATTTAAAATTTGAATTTATTCCTGTGATTCCAAAGCTGAGTTTATAGCTTGAGGTAAAGTTGTTTTTTATATTCACACATTCAGCCTTTCTCCTTAATAATGTAATTTCTGAAAAGTATTCTTTGTAAAGGCTCAATAATGAAATCATATTATCAGCTTAGGACTATCAAAGTACAACATTGTTCACAGTCAAATAAATATTGCTAATGTTGTTTTCAAGTCTGAATATATTGATTTCAGACTAAATATTCAAAGTACCATGGTAAACAATATAAGGAGCATGTCACAAGTTGTCACTGAATGATGATGTACAAATACAAAACTAACTTCACTTCGATGTCGGTGACTGCTTCATCAAAATCACACACTGTCTTGTAAACAATGATTTTAGTTGTCCACCACTGGTCTTCTGTTAATTAGGCCTGTCACAATATTTATTTATTTATTTTTTTGTACAATATATTGCACCAAAATATATTGTGATAAATTATATTTTTGTCATTTTAGGATAATTTCAAGCCGCTCATTATATAATGTCAGAATGACAATATAATAGCATCATAATACAAGAACACATATTTATTCTTAAGAATATTTTTATTAAATTATACTTATTTTAGCAATTTAATAATTATCCATTGGAATCAGAATGTGAAAACGCATATATCTTAAGCAATTACTAATAATAAATGTTAACAAAAACTTGAAGGGTTAAAAAAAGAACTGCAAGCCATCACTGGGAAACACCCACACACGCTCATTCAAACACACATACACTACGGACAATTTTAGTTTACCCAATCCGCCTATAGCACATGTCTTTAGATTTGTAGGGGAAACCAGAGCACCCGGAGGAAACCCACGCAAACGTGGGGAGAACATGCAAACTCCACACAGAAATGCCAACTGACCTAACTGAGGCTTGAACCAGCAGCGTTCTTGCTGTGAGGTGACAGCACTACCTACTGTGCCACCGCATCGCCGAAACCATTAGTATCATCATCAATATTTAGTAGATATTGGGAGAAATATCTTCCTACTTATATGTTATAAGATCTTATAAAATATTATTTTCTTAGGACGTTAGTCTTGTTTTTGAATTGTCACTATGCTGGCACATAGGTGTTTGTAGCTCCGGCCTCTTTTGAAAAGATCGCATTCTCATTTGAATTTAAAGTGACATTCACCAAAATTTACACATTTAGAATCGAAGCCTAAAAGGGGCACTTTTAAAGGGTTATAAAACCATTTTTGTGAGATATTTTAAGCTGAAACTTCAGATACACGCATCAGGTACTTCTTTTATATCTCAAATGGGGGAATAATATGTCCTCTTTAAATATGCCATGAAGTGTCAAATATAAGAATACAATTTAAAGTATAATACACACTATGTGAATCAACAGTGTAATAAACTGACACATCACAGTGGTGTGTATATGATAACAAGCTGCTTTATTTTTTTGTATTGTTATTGCATTGCTCATCTTTAATAATCCTGTGATGCTGTTATAAAGGAAGCGTCAGAGAGCAGAAGGAGATGATGAAGATGCTCAGATGCCACAAGCTAAAAGACTGAGTTCAGCCCTCCAGAGCTCCGAGACGGCCAGAGACTCATGGGAGTCTGAGGTGAGAAATACTACACGTCAAATTATTGAATTTTGTCCATCTGAACGTCTTTTTTTACTAGTATTGAGTAAATAAAAAGACAGAGTTTTTGAAATGTATATATTTTTTTAAAGTTTGAATATTCTGAAAGGTAAGAATTGAAGAAATATTAGTACTGCTTTAATACTAAATAAATGTATTCATTTAAAAAATATTTCCCAAATGCTGTTCAAAGGAGAGCGGATTTTTAATTCATAAGAAAATTTGTAATATTTCAATAACATTTTAATATTTTTCATAAGTCATTTCTATTAACTAATTCCTTTTGTCTTTGCTATGATGACAGTACAAGTTATTTTGCAAGATACTATAGTACTGTAGTATTCAGTTTAAAGTGCAAGTTAAAAGGCTTAACTAGGAGTGCTTTCACACCTGTGAATCGAGTCAGTTGTTCCGAAACAGGCATTAAAATTGTTACATTGTTGCTCTTTGTTCTTGATGCAGTTCGCTTTCACACGGCAAAGTTTCTAAACAGACAAAAAGAGCTACGTGTGAGCAAACTCTCCTTACATTGGTCAGTTTCACAGTTTATTTTGCAGAGTTCCGCTCAGCTGTCAGGGGGTTAGTAGTGGTTTGGTGGTGTTTGGCAGGGTGCTCGCGACGTGTCTGAAGAGCGAAGAGAGATGCGGTGGGGAGGGGTGAGAAGGGTGCGCGACATATTTGAGGACCGGGAGGGAGATGCGCGATTTCCGGGAGATTATCACTCGTTTGCGGGCATCCGGGAGTCTCTGTGCAATTGCGGGAGACCAACGAAACTTCCGGGTGACTGGAATGTCTGGAATGACCTCCCGCCCTGCTCATAATTCTCTCTTCATATAGCCGTATGCCTATTACATGTCCATAATACACTGATATAACCGGGCTCGGATCGTATCGCTTTCTCACTGCAATCAATCCGCTCCAGTTTGTTTCAATCAAGCCGAGACCACCTCATTCAAGCGGACTCTGAGCAATTGTTTTGGCGCGGATCCGAAACTTCCTGGAGACTGGGATGTCTGGAATGACTTCCCGCCCTGCTCATAATTCTCTCTTTATATAGCCGTATATATGCCTATTACAGGTTCATAATACACTGATATAACCGGGCTCCGATCGTATCGCTTTCTCACTACAATCAATCCGCTCCAGTTTGTTTCAATCGAGCCGAGACCACCTCATTCAAGCGGACTCTGAGCAATTGTTTTGGCGCGGATCCGAGCGAGATTGGGGATTTCACATATGCCAAACGAACTGCGCTAACTGGGCAAACAAGAAAGGTTCTGAAACAAAAGTCTAGGTGTGAAAGCACCCTAGGATAATTTATTTAACTATGCAAGTTAGATTAATTAGGTTATTATTTTTGTTCTCTTTTGGGAACACTATCGTGAATTTATTTTTTTTGACTATTGGAACAACTGTGGGTGCAAAAAATTTACATTTGTTGTATTTTTTTGAGAACCCCAGAAAAAGGTCTATTATTCACAAATCATTGGCTCATTGGAAATACATAATTCAGCCTACATTTGTGTGAAACCATAGGAATGTCCTTCAACATACATTTGACTGCAGTTGCTAGGTAAAATGAACACTAGGGGGCAGTGTGATGCTGACACGTTTTTTTTTTCTTTATCACACTAATGATATTTACAGGAACATATTATTGACAATTAAAGGATTACTTTCTTGCAGTGCTTTGCAGAATACCAAATAAACACCACAAAACAACTTAACACTATGTTTGATTTTTAATAAAATAAGTTTGAGCCACCCATCTATCTCTATATGGACAACATTTCTGGCATGGTCAGATTTTTAAGAAGCTAATTTTCTATGGTGTTGTGCTCGTGCTGCTGAGTGCTTTGGTTCGAGTCCAGTGAAGCACAGTTCACACAAATAAGTCATGTAACATCAAGATAGAACCACATGGTGGCAGTGCACTTTTCTCTTACGTCTGCTTTTGAAAGCACTATTGGTTGGGTTTACGGAAGGGTTATGTCAGTGGTTGTCTCGGCACATTTCTGCTGTTTGATTGGCTCTTAGATCAATATAGAGTAAAAAAAGGAGTAAAAAAAAAGTTCAAAGCTTATCGACATAAATTTTATCGCGATTCTATTTAAGATTGTTTTTTGGCCCAGATCTAATTAGTAAACATTTGAAATGTCTCCAGCACAGGGATGGGCAAACTTGATCCTCGAGGGCCGGTGTCCCTGCAGAGTTTTGTTCCAACACTAGTCAAACACACCTGAACAAACTCATCAGTGTCTTCAAGATTACTTGAACTCTATAGGGAGGTCTGTTTGAATAGGGTTGGAGCTAAACTGTGCAGGACACCGGCCCTCCAGGACCGAGATTGCCCACCCCTGCTCTAGCATGTGCTAACGTGTTGTTTTGTGGTGGTCTGCAGTCCTCCAGCAGCGAGAGCAGTTGGATCAGCAGTCCCGATCATGCCGCAGGGAGCACTCATTGCGGAGGCGACGTTATCGGGCCTCCCGGCGGCCCCGGCCCCTGCAGTCCTCACAGTGCCTCCAAGCCATCGGGCCCCATGGACCTGCTGTCCTACCAGCACATCAACCGAGTCCTGAGAGAAGCTCATTTCCACAGCTTACAGAGCCGATCTCAGGCCAAGCACAGGTGATTTCAGGGAGCGCCTGAAGCCCACAGCAACCCCTAAACACAGGGTAAAACCTCTCCATCTGCATCTCCATACAGACCCGCTCCTCCTATCTTTCTCACGTTGATTCTTCATCAGATGGAAAACATGCCCTGGTACTGTACTCTCGACTAACTAGAGCACAAAAGTGTTTGTTGTAAGCAATAACGGCTTGACTACGATGCAAACTTTTGTGACTTTAACACTGTGTATTTTACTCTTGAGAATAGCTGTACAGTTTAGTGGGGATTTGCACTTGGGGGTGTGTTATAATGTCAATCAGATCTCGATGTGGACCATATAGCAGTTTAGATGAGAACAGAATATTCCAGTAGTCCATTGCTGTAATGAATGCACACAGAAGCCAGTTGATATACACACACACACACACACACACACCATCTGAAGACTGTAGTGTTTTCAGTTTATCCCTCTCTCTTTTCGACCATAGCTAAAGCTGGTTGCTCCTTTATGGCTTCAGGCCGAGCTTTTCTTGTGCGCTCTTCAAACTCAGATAGCATTTTAAAGATTGTTGTTTATTTTACTATACCCTTTTTGTATTGAAAGATGTACATTGCATTTTACATTCAGATCATCTACATTTCTAAATAAAGATGGATGTTCTTACGCAGAATCTGTGAGCTTCTCTTTGATGCACGTTCAGGATGAGACTATTCGTTAGCGCTTTTTAATAGCTACATGCTATGAACCATTTGTTATGTATTAGCAAATAGTGAGTTCAATATCCGTTAAGCATTAACGCTACATTAATAAACGTTAGTACGCAGTTTATAACTGCTGATACAATTAC
Source organism: Danio rerio (assembly GCF_052040795.2). Lineage (NCBI taxonomy): Eukaryota > Metazoa > Chordata > Actinopteri > Cypriniformes > Danionidae > Danio > Danio rerio. Next base: position 61,864,595 of record NC_141023.1, read on the forward strand.
TAAATGAATACAATTCAGGGCCGGAGTGGGACTCCGTTTCAGCCCTGGAGTTTCAAGCCTCAGACCGGCCCACCTCAGTTCACGACTGACTATATTAAAATAAGGTCATTTGCAATTTAGTTTCTAATGACACTATCACGTCTTTTTTTTTTTTTTTTTTTTGAGAAAACAGCTGCTTTAGAACTTCAAATGTTCAACAACCCTAACAGTATTATATGTCTTAACCATAAAAAATAAAAAAATAACATACTCAGACGAGGATCAAACCTGGGTCGGTGGCATCTTTATCTTACATGCTAACCACTGGACCACAACAGTTGTATATGAAAAGGTGACTCATCTGAGTTATATCATCATCAACCTGCAGGCTGGTTATATATAAAAAGAGCAGAGCTGCTGTAAAATAATGAATAAGAAGACTGTGGTCAAGTAAATAAAAAATGTATTTAAAAAGTGTGACTGCTGAGAGCAACAGATTCTGGAGCTAGGGACACCAGCCCTCGCGGCCAAAAAATGGACCGGCCCACCGGGAATTCTCCCGGTCCTCCCGATTAGCCAATCCGGGCCTGATACGATTCCTTTTTCATGCACACATGATACATTCTATACATATGCAAACAATACACTTCATCCGTTTACACACATGACACACTTTATACACACAGACATGATACTCTCCATACATATGCACACATATATACACACTCCATACATATGCACACATGATACATTCATGTATCCAAAAACACTATACATTTACAGGCATGATACATTCCATACATATGCACACAATATACTCCATACATTTACACACAATACATTCTATACATATACACTGTTGTTAGCATCTGGGATAGAACCCTGGTCTCTGGTGTGAGAGGTGAATCACTTACCCACTGATATACTGATATACTCCGTATATACACACAAACATGATACACTTTATACACGCATACAATAAATTCTATACATATACATGATACACTATTGTCAGCGTCATTCTATACATATACACTATATTTGATACATATACATATGCAGACATAAGAAATTCCATGCATATGCACACAATACACTCCATATATTTACACACATAATACATTCTATACATATACAAACATGATACATTCCATACATATGCACACAATACACTCAATCCATTTACACATGATACACTTTATACACACATTCCATACAATACACTCCATATACACACATGATATACATATACACACACGATACACTTTATACATATGCACACATGATACATTCTATTCATATACGATACACATTGTCAGCGCCTGGGATAGAACCCGGGTCTCTGGTGTGAGAGGTGAATCACTTACCCACTGAGCTACTGGAAGGTGCATTCTATACAAATGCACACAAGACACTCCATCCATTTACACATGATACATTCTATACATATACATGATACACTTTATGCATTGACACACACATATGCAAATTCCATACATATGCACATATGATACATGGACACACACATATACACACATGATACATTGATGAATCTAGACACACTTTTCATGTACAGACATGATACATTCCATACATATGCACACACTATACTCCATATATTTACACACAAATACATATGCACACACTATACTCCATACATTTGCACACGATACATTCTATACATATGGACACAATACACTCAATGCAATGACACACTGATGAATCTAGACACACTATACATATACAGAAGCTATACATATACACTCCATACATATGCAGACATGATACATTCCATACATATGCACACAATACACTCCATACATTTGCACATGATACATATGCAGACGTGATACATTCCATACATATCCACACAATATATTCCATATATATATATACATTTGCACACACACAATACATTCTATACATATACGATACACTTTATAAATATGTACAAATGATACATTCTATACATATACACATCTATGATACATGTCGTCAGCGCCTGGGATAGAAACCGGGTCTCTGGTTGATGAGAGGTGAATCACTTACCCACTGAGCCACTGGAAGGTGATGAATCCAGACACACTATACACATACACACATGACACATATGCACACAATACACTCCATGTATTTACAAACATGATACATTCTATACATATGCACACAATACACTCCATCCATTTACACACATGATACATTCTATACATATACATGATACACTTTATACATATACAGACATGATGCATTCTATACATATGCACACAATACACTCCATGTATTTACACACGATACATTCTATACACATACACTCTATACATATACAGACATGATACATTCCATACATATGCACACAATACACTCCATGCATTGACACACATGACACACTGATGAATCTAGACACACTATACATATACAGAAGCTATACATATACACACATGATACATTCTATACATATAACATCCCATACATATTTAGACATGATACATTCTATACATATGCACACAATACACTCCATATACACACATGATACATTCTATACATATACAATACGTCGTCATCGCCTGGGATAGAACCCAGGTCTCTGGTATGAGAGGTGAATCACTTACCCACTGGAAGGTGATAAATCCAGAAACACTACACACATACACACGATACATATGCACACAATACACTAGATCCATTTACACTCATGATACAATCTATACATGATACATTCTATACATATGCACACAATACACTCCATGTATTTACACACATGATACATTCCAAACATATCCACACAATATATTCTATACATATACACACACGATACAATTTACACACTGATGAATCTAGACACACTATACATATACAGAAGCTATACATATACACGCCATACATATGCAGACATGATACATTCCATACATATGGACACAATACACTCCATGCATTTACACACTATACATATACAGAAGCTATACATATACACACATGATACATTCTATACATATACACTCCATACATATGCACACAATACACTCCATCCATTTACACACACGATACGTTCTATACATATACATGATACACTTTATACATATACAGACATGATACATTCTATACATATGCACACATGATACATTGATGAATCTAGACACACTTTTCATTTACTGACATGATACATTCCATACATATGCACACACTATACTCCATATATTTACACACGAATACATTCTATACATATGGACACAAAACATTCCATGCATTGACACACTATACATATACAGAAGCTATACATATACACACATGATACATTCTATACATATACACTCCATACGCAGACATGATACATTCCATACATATGCACACAATACACTACATCAATTTACACACATGATACATTCTATACAAATACATGATACATTTTATACATATACAGTTATGATACATTCTATACATATGCACACAATACACTCCATGTATTTACACACGATACATTCCATACATATGCACACAATACACTCCATGTATTTACACACGATACATTCCATACATATGCACACAATACACTCCATCCATTTACACACATGATACATTCTATACATGATAAACTTTATGCATGGACACACACATATTCCATACAGATGCACATATGATACATGAACACACACATATACACATTCCATTCATATGCACACATGATACATTGATGAATCTAGACACACTTTTCATTTACAGACATGATACATTTCATACATATGCACACACTATACTCCATATATTTACACATGAATACATTTTATACATATACGATACATGTCATAGATACACATCCGGATAGAACCCGGGTCTCTGGTATGAGAGGTGAATCACTTATTCACTGAGCTATTGGAAGGTGATAAATCCAGACACACATGACACAATACATTAGATTCATTTACTCCATGTATTTACACACATGATACATTCCATACATATCCACACAATATATTCCACATATATATATTCTATATACATATATATATACACGATACACATTTGCACACACAATATATTCTATACATATACACACACATTACACTTTATACATATGCACACATGATTCTATACATATACACATCTATGATACATGTCGTCAGCGCCTGGGATAGAACCCGGGTCTCTGGTATGAGAGGTGAATCACTTACCCACTGAGCTACTGGAAGGTGATGAATCCAGACACACTATACACATACACAGATGATACATATGCACACAATACACTCCATCCATTTACACACATGATACATTTTATACATATACAGACATGATAGATTCTATACATATGCACACAATACACTCCATCCATTTACACACATAATACACAGACATGATACTCTCCATACATATGCACACACACATATACAGAAGCTACACATATACACACATGATACATCCTATACATATACACTCCATACATATGCAGACATGATACATTCTATACATATGCACACAATACACTCCATGTATTTACACACGATACATTCTATACACATACACTCCATACATATACAGACATGATACATTCCATACATATGCACACAATACACTCCATACACACACACGATACAATCTATACATATACATGATACACTTTATGCATGGACACACACATATACACATTCCATACATATGCACACATGATACATTGATGAATCTATATATATATATATATATATATATATATATATATATATATATATATACACACACATTACACATTTGCACACACAATACATTCTATACATATACAATACACTTTATAAATATGCACAAAAGATACATTCTATACATATACACATCTATGATACATGTCGTCAGCGCCTGGGATAGAAACCGGGTCTCTGGTTGATGAGAGGTGAATCACTTACTCACTGAGCTACTGGAAGGTGATAAATCCAGACACACTATACACATACACACAATACAGTAGATTCATTTACACTCATGATATAATCTATACATTATACATATGCACACACGATACATTCAATACATAATACACTCCATACATATGCAGACATGATATATTCCATACATATGCACACAATGCACTCCATATACACACATGATATATTCTATACATATGCACATACTATACTCCATACATTTGCACACAATACACTGACACACTGATGAATCTAGACACACTATACATATACAGAAGCTATACATATACACACATGATACATTCTATACATAAACACATACATATGCAGACATGATACATTCCATACATATGCACACAAGACACTCCATATTCTATACATATACGATACATGTCATCAGCACCTGGGATAGAACCCGGGTCTCTGGTGTGAGAGGTGAATGACATACCCACTGAGCTACTTGAAGGTGATAAATCCAGACACACTATACACATACACACATGATACATTCTATACATATACACTCCACACATATGTAGACATGATACATTCCATACATATGGACACAATACACTCCATGCATTTACACACATGATACTTTGATGAATCTAGACACACTATACATATACAGAAGCTATACATGTACACACATGATACATTCCATACATATGCACACAATACACTCATGATACATTCTATACATATGCACACATTATACTCCATACATTTTCACACGATACATTCTATACATATGGAATCAATACACTCCATGCATTGACACACTATACATATGCAGAAGCTATACATATACACACATGATACATTCTATACATGTACGATACATGTCGTCATCGCCTGGGATAGAACCCAGGGGGCTGTTCCAGAAAGCAGGTTATGTGACATACCCGGGTAAGTTTGAGAGTAAGTAGGTGGATAACCTCAACTTTGGTTCCAAAATCGGAGGTAACTTCTGCGTATGTTAAGTAGCCATAGCAACTTACTCTCTGAAGATAACCTGCTCCGGAGCAGGTTATGTTCAGAGAGTAAGTTGCTATGTTTCAGAGTTTGTCTGTTTCAGAGAGTTTACTGAGCATTGCGTGCTCTTTTGATGATAATATTTATGGATGTGGACACACAGATACAAGTTTTTTCGTTGTGAGAGGGTTATAAGTGCATAGTTTTTTTTCATAACCAAATTCATAATGTTAATGCATTTAACAAACCTTTTTAAAATCAAATGTGACAAACCGCGGGTCTGCGCTTACCATAAAAAACATTCAGTGCAGCTCTTTGTATTCGCGTCAGGGCATTTTAGGCAACTGTACAATGTGGCAGTATGACCACCTGTACAGTACGCCTGGCACTGAACTGTTTTTTACACTTTCGTACAGTTCCTTGGTCATACATTACTGCGTATCATTACACAGATGATTCAGAGCACGGGAATAGCGTAGTGGACAGTGCGTCAATAAAGAACAACGGAGCGCACAACGGAGCGAGTTCGAATCTCACTAACAGATCTTGTGTTTTTTCTCTCCTTCTGCACCCTCACATTTTTCTGTATAATATTATAAGTGGCAGCTTTGTCTTTTGTAGGAAAATATATCTTTAATTTAAGATGTAGGATGTCGTTCTTATATATACATTCACGCACACACACCTACATTTTTTAATATAATATTTTTTTCAGGGTTTCTAAATGCTATTGTGTGCATTAATTGCAGCCGATTTTAAAGCTCCATCAGTCACTAAAGGACACTGATAATATAACATTTGTCCAAAGTATAAGTGTGCTGGTACAACTTAATTTTCTATCCTTAATCTTTTGGTGTTTTAACTATTAAACTCATTACTGCTTCCACTTACCAGCTCATCACACACTCCACCTCATCACTATGTTGAGGCTAAATGGCTGATTTACAGGAAGTAATGATTCAAGTGTATAACACAAATATAGTAAAAAAAAAACTATAAAGCAAATGTTGCTCAACACAATGTTTATTTTTATTATATTTGTATTATAAAATAGAATCATTACTGGGCACTACATTGTTACTTGCTGGAGGACAAAAGATACCCTTTTCTGCCTTATACGATGACACGTACCTGCAGCCTGACCCAGAGGAAATCTCAGTGACCCAAGCAGACAAAACCGATGGAAGAGTGCTAAAAAAATATAATTAGTCAAAAAACTATGTTTAATCAAATAGTTTGGTCTGTTCATTTCTTCATTTCCTGAAATAAAATGAATGATTTTGTACACTGCTTTATACACACATCTTTCAACGTGTAACATATTTTTCATATACATTTCTCACCTTAAGGTGATGCTCATGTGACTTTATCTTTGAAGATGGACCTTATACAGCTACTTTAGAATTTAAATATGTAGATAAAAGATTTTGTGATCCAAGAGTAATATTCAAATATGGAAAAGTGCAGAAAATTCTTACACTGCTTGTTAGTTGAGGCAGAAGGAACTTCGTCTGCATGCAAAATAAAAAGAACCTAAAGCTATCTGACAACAATCACTTACAACAGTGACAGAGTGTGTGGTTTAAGTCAAAAACTCAACCACTGAAAAGCCTTTATTATAGGACACAGCAGTTAGACAGGCCTCTTTCTATTAGCTGCATGACAGAAAGAATATTCTAGAGTGTTAAATAAAGAGCTCCAGTAATTAAATATTACCTTTTATGATAATGTTTCTGTGTTTAATGACTTTGGACAGAGTTCTAGCTCCAGAAAGATTACAATTTCTATAAGCCTTATTAGTCAATACACATATTGTGGCCTTAAGAAATTAATGGCAAGAAAAATAAATGCATGAATGGTTACACAACATACTCAAAAAGGATGTTAAAGAGTAGTTTAATTTATCATTACAATAAAATGGAGGGTGGCATGTGTAATTTAATGAACTAAAAAAATTTCTTATTATTTATTTTCTTATCTATTTCTTATTCTATATTTCTTTCCTTCGTTGAAGCAGATGTGTAATCTCTGTGTTTAAAACCTCTAGCTCTGCCTCTGTAAAGTGCGTTGCCCTTTTTTTCTCACCGTGACTTTCTATGGTGACTCGTGAATTCGGCGATCTACTGAAAATGCCTTCAGGTGTGTGCCGTGCACGCGCATTAACCCGCGGTTATCTTCAGGAGGTTGATTTAACTAACTCTTGTCACCTGTTTTGGAACCAACATACTCGCGGTAAGCAGGTTTTGGGTAAATCAACCGAGAGTTTAGGTTTTAGCAGATGGTAAGTTAACCTAGCTTTCTGGAATACCCCCCAGGTCTCTGGTGTGAGAGGTGAATCACTTACCCACTGAGCTACTGGAGTTGATAAATCCAGACACACTATACATATACAGACATGATACATTCCATACATATGGACGCAATATACTCCGTATATACACACAAACATGATACACTTTAAACACACATACAATACATATACACATGCATGATACACTATTGTCAGCATCATTCTATACATATAGAAACACACTATATTATATATATATATACACAAGTGTATATACATATACACTTCATACATATGCAGACATGAGAAATTCCATACATATGCACATGATACAATCTATACATGATACATTCTATACATATGCACACAATACACTCCATGTATTTACACACGATACATATGCACACATGATACATTCCATACATATCCACACAATATATTCCATATATATATATATATATATATATATATATATATATATATATACACGATACACATTACACATTTGCACACACAATATATTCTATACACATACACACACGATACACTTTATACATATGCACACATGATACATTCTATACACATGCACACACTTTACTCCATACATTTACACATGATACATTCTATACATATGGACACAATACACTCCATGCATTGACACACTATACATATACAGAAGCTATACATATACACACATGATACATTCTATACATATACACATGATACATTCCATACATATGCACACAATACATTCTATACATGATACACACATTCCATACATATGCACACATGATACATTGATGAATCTAGACACACTTTTCATTTACAGACATGATACATTCCATACATATGCACACACTATACTCCATATATTTACACACGATACATTCTATACATATGGACACAATACACTCCATGCATTGACACACGACACACTGATGAATCTAGACACACTACACATATACAGAAGTTATACATATACACTCCATACATATGCAGACATGATACATTCCATACATATGCACATAATACACTCCATATACACACATGATTAATTCTATACATATAAGCACACACAATACTCCATACATTTGCACACAATAAATATGGATAAATAAACATACACTCAATGCATTGACACACATGACACACTGATGAATCTAGACACACTATACATATACAGAAGTTATACATATAGACACATGATACATTCTATACATAAACACTCCATACATACACAGATATGATACATTCCATACATATGCACACAATACACTCCATATTCTATACATATACGATACATGTCATCAGCACCTGGGATAGAACCCGGGTCTCTGGTGTGAAAGGTGAATCACTTACCCACTGAGCTACTGGAAGGTGATAAATCCAGACACACTATACACATACACACATGATACATATGCACACAATACACTCCATGTATTTACACACATGATACATTCTATACATATACACTCCACACATATGTAGACATGATACATTCCATACATATGGACACAATACACTCCATGCATTTACACACATGATACTTTGATGAATCTAGACACACTATACATATACAGACATGATACATTCCATACATATGCACACAATACACCATCCATTTACACACATGACACACTTTATACACACAGACATGATACTCTCCATACATATGCACACATATATACACACTCCATACATATGCACACATGATACATTGATGAATCCAGAAAATAATCTATAATAATTCAATGTTTACCTGCTTTGTTTTCAGTTGTATTGTTGTCTCTTTGCTCAGCTCACCTCTTCATGTCTTCAAATGTCAGTGGTTCGTTCACTATACACTGACCGTCACTTATAATCTTAACCAATGTACATAGTCGATAGGAGCCATGATAATTAGTTCACCTTTCAAGTCTTCTGGTTCTTGAGCCGTTCGTTCATCACGTGACAGAATGACTCAAACCCAAGTGTGCCGCAAGCCTACGTTTGAGTGAGGGTCTCGGCCGTTAGATCGCCCCCTGGGGGCTGGCTGCAGTACAAGTCATAAAGCCCGCCTCCTCCGTGTTAATGAAGGAGACTTGAGGCCAAATAAAAAAAATTATTACACTTGCAATAAAATGTCCCGAAAGATAGTTCTGGTCAATTAAGGCACTGGTTATTGTGCTGAAATAGGTGCAGATCTTCATTTTTGTAAACAGTTTGTTTTTAGCAGTAATTTAATGCTGGGCGTGTCATCGTGATTGACAGCTGTGATTGACAGTTTCTCAAAGCGCGGCGTCTGAGCTTCGGCAGGAGACTGAAGTAGACTGAAATGTTATTATTCGATTTCTGTGTTATTTTACCATGACAAAATGAGTTCAGCAGTAAACTATAGTTTCTGACATACATGATCCTGGTGGAACACTGTTTATTCGCTAAGTTCAGGGCTTTTTTCGGGCTTTATTAGTTTGCTGATACACGCCTAGCCACCCAGATAGCAAAACACAGTTCCGGCTAGATTCTCGCCTGCCGGAGACTTATCTCTTAGAGCTCAGACTGACTAATGTTACCTCTGCTGGACCTACTCCGGATGCCTGGACTCACTACCCAATTCCAGCCCGAGTCAATCGAGCCAGATGCGGCGGCCGAGCGAGCAGGCGCTGCCGCATGCGAGCCGGAATCAGCCCGCGACGCCGCGAGTAAGTTATGCGCTGCGGCCTGGAGCTGGCGCGATTGAATATATAAAACCCTCATATTTGTTAACGTTATTACATCCATTTGTGTTGATATGACAGCAAACGCATGCTGAGAAGTTCGGGGGGCGTGGTTGATTTTACATAAAGCGTTTGATTGGAAGCTCGACTCTGCTCATTTTCGCGGCTCCTCCTCTGGCTCCATCAGACAATCCTTCTGCGCATGTCTGGCTCCAATTTCAGCAGTCTTTTGCGACAGTTTGTGCCCGTCAAGCAGGCGTTTTGCCCTCAAGGCGTTCAATGGGAAAAAGGGCTGTCGCGTCGTCCATATTTTTTACAGTCATTGCTCAAACCCGAGGACTCGAGAGATGAACGGTTCAATTCTTTTTCCGGCTCTAAACGCATTTGATTGGCCCGAGATGAACGAATGAATCAGACCTGATAGAGGACTTCTGCCTTTCCGCAATGAACGACTCAAAAGACTTGAAATGAACAGTACCACCTGCACAATTGTGCGCACGCGCGAACGAACGAATCACTCCCTGAGAGGACTCGTAATTCCAGAGTCAAATTGAAGATTCGTTCAAAATGAACGAATCGTTCATGAACGACCCATCACTGATAAACATTTCATATCACTGTGGTTAACATAAACACACAAACTATAAGGGTAACTGTAGTAGACAGTAGGGAAACATACTAAGGTCTGATATACAGCAATACACACATTATATACATTATACATGACTTTATATATCTCCCTGTCTCCCTGCCACAGCACAAATGTGTAATAGATGACGGAGGCTCTGCTTTTTCTGGATGTGCTGTAAATTACAGCTCGGTGTCAGCGCAGGCATTAATGAGAGATGACCTGTGCTTGGAGGAGTTGTGGGAAAAGGTCACTTTAATTAGAGCACTATGTGTCCTTGTCTTGTCACATTGCTCTGCATAACCGATTACATGTATTATTTCGCCTCTGGTTGAGCACAGCTCCTCATCTCTGCGAGCCTCATTACACAAAAGCACAGAATAGGTGTGTTCACACTGACCTCAGATCAGCTTATCACTATTCTGAACACTACTTGAGTACTTTTCCTGTTCTGTTTATTGGGTGATTTTACGTTTGTAAGCAGTGTTGCCTGTGACAAAACAGACGCCTACAATGCCAGTGTGATACTACACTGAACAAATAAAAGATGGGTTCCACACAATCGATTTGTGTTGGGACAACATGAAGGAATTAAGTTAACTTATCAGTTTATACAAATTTAAGTTGACTAAGCATAAAACCAATTGTGTTTTTAAGCTAATTTTAAGTAAATAGTTTGAACAAACAGTAATAGAGTGGAGGAACTATGACGTCACTTTGTAGGCTAATCGGCTGCTAGCATAAAACTGGTTCCCTCCTGAAAATCCCTATAGGATTTTCCCATAGTTCCCTGTGTTCAAACACTGTTCATTACACTTACACGTTTTGTCAAGCCGGATAATCCTCACACGAAAATACAACTTGAAGCATTTTTGGACCTTAAATGCAAATGCAAGAGTTAAAAAGCTAACATTAGGCTATAAACGGGCTACAGAGCCCTTGGGGCGCTCGTCTGTGACGTCAGCCCCACCCTGCTACAGACAACGTCTCTAGCTTATTTTTAGAAATAATGTCCATGACAAAGAGTTAATCTCTCTGTTTATTATATTATAATCCACGCTATATATTATAAACAAATAAATACGCAAAAATACATAGACCTATGTGCCTTTTGGATCGTTTTTACGTGGGAAATACATCTCTTTTGCTTTACGGTTGTTCTAAAAGTTTTAAAACTGCGTGTATCAATCTGCCTATATGGTATTATCATAAGACATACTTAAAATAAGTGTATTGCTCGCGTGCACACAGCCTGCTTACCTTAACAGACGACAGAAATTAGGCGCAAAGAGGAACAAGTCTATAAAATGCCTGCAAGTTCCATATTGGACACAGAGCAACATTCAGTACTCATTTTTTGTCACGACGTACAGCAAAAAGCAGCCCATATGGTCACATCTGCTATACATTTTATGGAGGAGTGTAAATATTGCAGTTATGACAGAGTGAAATGTGTTCAGATGAAGAAAAAAAGACGAAAAATCACTTGATGACGTGAAAATGACAGTTAACATGCATATAATTTACACATTTATTGACTCGTTTGCATTACTGAGAGCAGGAAAGAGACAGGCTGCACTGGTGAGCAGTATCTTCATAATATCGTTTTATTAAAATAAATGATCAACAAATAAATCTGTCTCGACAGCCTTTACAAGTGAAGGAATTATCTACACACAATCTGAATTCTTAATTAAAAAAACACAACAAACTATAAAACACTATTCATGAAAATACTTAAATAACAGACAAATCCAATTGTCCAACAAAAGCGGGCTGCGCTCCAGACCAGATCAGCTCGATGAATTATAATGTCTCCTTGATAGCAACCGTCTTTTTAAAGAAGCATGGCCGGATTAAAAATTCAAAAGTCTGCTATAACTGAGTATCTTGAATTTGTGTTAGCCACAAACCTTATTTAAGCGATTTTACTGAAACCCCATACAAAAAACCCATTGACTTTGGGACGAGGGAACCGGAAGTGCTAAAATGCTAACTCGCTTTTGGGTTTTTGCATACAAAATGACGTCATAGTTCCTCCTCTCTATAGTAATTTGTTTGAGACTACACTCTTAGGAAACAAATAATAGGAACCCTAATAAATTACCAACCCAAGCTCATTCTGGAAACGTAGCCCCGTGGACGTTTCTGGAGACCGCGATTTACGTGGCCGGAGGTACGTAAAGGCCGCGTTTGTTTTTTTCGACCGAACGCCGCGGGGCGGTGTTGCGCCGATCCGCCCCTCCTCTCCGCCTCCGATCAGTTTGTCCGCCTAGCTCACAGCGTTGCGTCGGCGGAGCGGAGGCCCTGGACGAGGAGGAGGAGGAGGAGCCCGCCGCGGTGGACGACGACCGGGATCGAGTCCAGGGAACAGCAGGTTCTGGAAATCAGGTGAGACGAAAAACGGAATCCGAAAAATGAGGGCGAAAACGCGGCGGTATCCGAAAACGCGGTCGAAATAGAAGACGAGGGCTTTTGCTTTTTTTTTTCTTTTTTTCCCCAATCCGGCGGCTTTCCATGCGAGAACGGCGCGGGCGCGAACGCCGCGCGCTCCCGTGAGGAGCCCGCCCGAGACGCAAAAAAACGCGCACAGCGGCCTCTCGCGGATCCGCGAAAAAAAAAACGCTCGAACACGTACCTCCCGGGATGTAAATCGCGGTCCGTAGAAACGTCCGCGGGGCTACGTTTCCACAATGAGCCCGGGTTGCAAATTACGGTTCTTCAATTCTTCAGAACCCCTTTTGGTGCTTAATTGAAGCCTTTACAGGTTCCACAATGGAACTATGTTTTTTAAAGGAACTGTAGGACCTAAATAAAATTAATATTTTCATAAATATTAGCATTATATTTATACACCTATAATGTAAAATTAATCTTCAGAAACTGTTTAAACAGACATGTGGGTAACACTTTGTTTTGATGGTCCATTTGAGTATCAGTAGACTGTCTGCTTAATATCTCTGATATTGCTCCCTCAACAGACAATTAAATGACTATAAGAAAGTACATGTCACCTTACACTATCCCTAACGCCAACTCAACAGTCTACTTATAATCTAATGAGAATTAGTTGGCATGTAGATGCAATGTAGCTTAATTCACAAATGGACCATCAAAAAAAAGTGTGACCTACATGTGTATTACAGTGTGTACACACCCATATTATAGTGGTATAAACACATCAAGTCCTTTTAAAAAATAATATAATGCTAGAATTATGGCACGGTTTTCCCCTCCCACTGATATTGACTGACAGGTGTATATTACCATATCTATTAATGTATTCATATTAACTCACATAATTATGTCCACAAGACAGGGTTTGCAAAGAAACTGGGATTAAAAGATCTGTTTCTCAGATCAGCATGTTTTTAAAGCGGTGCATGTTTGAATAAAGAAAATACAGTAAAATCACTATGAATTCATAACCACTAGAATCAGCACACCTGGATAGTGTCCGTACAATTATATGAACAAAGATCCTTTCCTAACAGGCACCGGACATCATAAAGACATTACTCTGACATCATAGCCTAACTGGATGACGTCATAACTGAATGTCATTCCGATGTTAGTTTCTGATGGCAAACTAACATTGAATTAATGTTGGGTTCTGACGCCAAACTGACATTAGTTTTTGACGTCGAATTGACATGGAGATTTTCAGCCATTTCCAGCCTGGTCTTAGCTGGTCAGGCTGGGAGATGACCAGCTAAAACCAGCTTGACCAGCCAAGCCAGGCTGGAAGCCCAGCCAAAACCAGCTATGTCCAGCTTAAACCAGGCTGGAAATGGCTAGAAAACAAGCCTGGAAATGGCCAAAACCCCTCTAAAACCAGGTTGGTCAACCAGCTAAAACCAGCCAACCAGGCTAGTCTGGTTTAAGCTGGATTTTTCAGCAGGGTCGGAAATAGTCACCTTGTGAAAACCCCACATTTTAACTGAACTTACTAAAGTAAACAAACGGTTGGATGTTTTCCCAGTAAATCATCTAATGTCATTAGTTTCCCTTCAGAAAACAAGATTGTGTCCTTTGCAGATCTCCCACATCACCCAGATAAACTGTATTTGTCTTAAAGCTAAACACCACATGCCCTCCATTTCCTCTCAGGCTTTGTGTTAGAAGTGCTAATTAATGTAGACAATCCATAAAGGACAAAGGGCTGAAGAGGGATCTCAGAACATGCAATTACATCTCCAACTAAATGGAGCGTATTCAGAGAAAATAATCGCTCTGCAGTAAATTTGAGGGATCTTTCTTAGGCACATAATAAACACAATGAACACAGAACGCCAGTCACCGTACGCTAGCCGTTCATGAATTCATTGCCTGTTCTTCACTGCAATTTAACAGTGTGCTCTGCAAGGCTACGTTTCTTCCAGCTTTAATGGTAGAATTCAAGTAAAGCAATCAAGTTTTAAAACATCAGTGAAAGAGAAAACGTCAAAATTCATTGTCCAAATCAAATTAAATATACAAAAGCATTATATATATATATATATATATATATATATATATATATATATATATATTAGGGATGTAACAATATTGTAAATATCGTCATACCACAATAGTATTTTTTTTCAATATTACCGTAGGCGCATGACTCAATAAAACTATATTTCTGTGAAAAGTTTGCTTAGGCGAATGAAGCGAACGGTAGGTATCGGGAACTACAATTCCCATCAGCCTAGGCGTGGCCATCATCCTTTGCGGTCTGTTGTCACTACAGATCCTGTAATGCGAAAATGCAGTGTGTTGCTAGTAGCGGGGAAGAAAAAGAGCTGGAAATGATCGAACCTAAAGCGGGTTTTAAATTGGATGTGTGGAAGCGTTTCAGTTTCTTTCTAATGCTAATTTGTATGTCATTGATATGTTCAGTGCTAAGGTAAATAAACACTTTTGGCACTTTTTTCAAGTCTTTTCATTAGTTTTGTTTTTCCTGTAAATTATTCAACAAATACCGTACCGTGCCATTCATACCGATGTATTATCGTCCCGTGAAATTGTGATACCGTTACATCCCTAATATATATATATATATATATACACACACACACACACAAACACACAGTGAGTAAAATAGGTATTAAACTCATCATGATTTTTGACACATGACACGTCTATACAACTCTGATCCTTAGCTCTAATTTTCTTTTGGAGGTCAGGGGATTGTCTAGGACAGGCATGAGCAAACTCTGTCCTGGAGGGCCGGTGTCCTGCAAAGTTTAGTTCCAACCCCAATCAGACACACCTGGGCTAGCTAATCAAGCTTTTACTAAGCTTTCTAGAAACATCCTTGCAGGTGTGTTGAGGCAAGTTGGAGCTAAAATCTGCCGGACACCTGCCCTCCAGGGCCAAGTTTGGACGCCCCTGGTCTAAGTCATTCTTAACAAATTGAGTTTCCTTGACTGTGTTTGGAATCATTGTCTTGCTGAAGGAACGGAAAATCCCTAGATCCACAGTGCATGTCATTTTCAGAGACAATGCCAGTAATATGAAGAAAGCAATGGATGACTTAGGAATTTCTAGTTTGGGTTGCATTGCAGATTCACTGCAGCTTGGTTATTAACAAGGGATTTCTGTCTTAGCAATGTGTGAGTGACACGATTGCGAGTGCCAGAAAGATTGTGGGGCACTTTAAACATTCCCCATAGACTGATTTCACGCGGCCGCCATTTTCAAAAGCGAAATCGAGGCTGCGGTGGGAAGAAACCCGGAAGTATCATTGGGAGTTACATAGGAATGTTGTGTAACTCGCTGTATATCTTATCAGCGAAGAGAAAGTGAAACAAATTCATCATTTATCCGCCTTTCGGGTGACCCGAAGGTCCGTTCTGAATAAATGGTGAATGTAAAAAGGCATATCAGAGCTTATTTTCAGCTAAGTTAAGGAAAATGGCACTAGTTAGCTAACGTTTTCTTTCACAAACACACGTATTAGATGCCATTCATAAAACTCGAGTTAATAAACTGATTCTTTCACTATATTAGACTTGTCACAATACTGAATAAAAAAAAATGGCAATTTCGCGCTAAGATTTAAGGCACTGTTGATGGCTTTGTTAAAACAGCGCTGATTTGCCATTGTGTTCACGTGTTCAACAGAAATGATTGTGATTGGCCGAGAAGGTCATCAGTTCACCCACATCTGCTTGATGATTCGACTGATCTTGACGGCTGCTTCGCGCTCCAGTCCGTGTATCTGTGTTTGCACTGGGTGAAGAGCGGTAAACTGAGTGCAAACCAAACACAGATACACAGGGACTGAAGCGCGAAGCCGTGAAGATCAGTCGTGTCATCCGCGCTGAGCAGCGCTTCCATGTTAGCGGGAAATAGACGGGTTTAAAACTTCAGGACCAGGACAACACTATTACAGACAACACAAGGGTGTGCTGCAGAGGACTGCAGTGTTTTATCACTCACCGGGTTACATAGGCTCAAGCAGGAAAGTGTCTTCACAGTGTTTAACTAGTGCCATGAGCTGAAGCCTAGGAGGACACTTAAGCATATCACTGAGATTGTGATCTTGTTTGATGCAAAATTGCTTTTATTTGTTTAAAATAAACTTACTGAATGATATTGAAGTAATGTTTACACCATTTCTGCATTTTAAGATCTCGGACACAGCCGGAGGTTTGTAGTACACAGCATGTTACTGCAATGTTTACAGTGCTGGTCCTATACTTCCGGGTGTCTTCCCACCGCAGCCTCGCTTTGGTTCTTTAAAACAGCGGCCGCGGAAAATAAGCTTATTGGCATGCTCACAGTTGGAGAACATTCAGCATGAATTTCAAATGCCCCTCAAATGGCTTCAGCAAAACGTGAAGACCGTAACCCTATGCATGGGACCATCACAACTGGCCAACCTTTACAGGACCTTTACTCTACTCTGCACCAACTGTGGGCCAGTGGCATCATTTCCCCCCTCCTTCCTTCTATCAGCACCAGTTAGGAATACATTCTGTATGAGAGTTTGGTTGATTACAGCTGGTCATCAGATGGGCACCCCCTCACTTAGTGTTTAACCGATTTAAGCCCATGACATCTCGGGAAGGGCTTGACAGCAGATCCTGTATGCTGGATTTACTCCTGTCTTCCAATAGGTCAGCAGTGATGGGTCGTTCATGAACGATTCGTTCATTTTGGACGAATCTTCAATATGACTCGGGAACTACGAGTACTCTCAGGAAGTAATTCGTTCATCAGCGCGTGCGCACATTTGTGCAGGTGGTACCGTTCATTTCAAGTCTTTTGAGTCGTTCATCGCGGAAAGGCAGAAGCTAATGGCTGCGTCCGAAACCGCCTACTACTCAGTAGGTACTGCATTTGAATGTAAACGTACTACTCGGCCGTTAGAAAAGTATGTTCTATACAGTATGAATGTGAAAAGTATGAATGGAATTCGGAAGTACTACATTCGCCATTTTGTCATGGTCACGCGACCTACCTGCGTCATTTGCATCGCTTCACTCCCATTCATGAATTTGCTCGCGGGGCATTATGGGATAGCGCAGCGTGCATGGGATGCGCACTCCAGAATCTCGCCAGAAGTAGTAAGTCATCCGGGTACTTCTCGAATACTGATTTTCGAATTCTATGAATTTGGACATACTACTCGGCTCGCATACTGATTTTAGCATACTATATAGTATGTAGGTATGCCGTTTCGGACGCAGCCAATCACTTGCGTTTAGAGCCGGAAAAAGAATTGATCCGTTTATCTCTCGAGTCCTCTACCGGGTCTGAGTCATTCGTTCCTTATGGGCCAATCAAATGCATTTAGAGCCGGAAAAAGAATTGATCCGTTCATCTCTCGAGTCCTCGGGTTTGATTCATTCTGTCACGTGATGAACGAACGACTCAAGAACCAGAAGACTTGAAAGGTGAACCAATTATCATGGCTCCTATCGGCTCAGACTGTGTGCATTGGTTAAGATTATATGTGACGGTCAGTGTAACGTGAACGAACCACTGACATTTGAAGACATAAAGAGGTGAGCTGAGCAAAGAGACAACAATACAACAGAAAACAGAGCAGGTAAACATTGAATTATTTTCTCCTTCTTATAGTTTTCAATTTATGACTTATTTGTCATGTGATCAACCTTTTGGGCTAGTTGTAGGTGTGTTTGGAAGCAATTCGTAACATTTTAATAATATTTTGGCAAATTGAACTGAATGAACGAAATGACTCAAACAAATCTTTTTTTTATCTCGATAAACGACACTCAAAGATCCGAGTCAGTAAAATGATCCGAACTTCCCATCACTATAGGTCAGCTCTTCTACTGAATCTCCCTTTGTAGCCAGATACTGTGAGATGTTGCTTCTGCCTCTTCAGTGACCTTGCCTACCAGCTTTTTCCTGGGTAGGTTTTATTTGCATTTTTTACACTGTCCCAATTTTTTTCTGATTTGAGGGTTGTAAAAAATACAGTGTTGTTCAATGTTTTTGAACCATACTACAGTAAAGTATTTGAATTAATCTGTTGTGGTAATTCTATTGATGCTATGGTAACTTAAAAACTATAGAAATGTAAAGATATTAATATTAACTATAGGGTATATATTAACTATAGGGTATATTTTACTACAACACACCACAGTTTACTGTAGATAATCTAACGTGTAGTACAGTGTTTATTAGTTCACTATAATTACAGTATAGGGGTGACTCGGTGGCGCAGTGGGTAGCACGACCGCCTCACAGCAAGAAAGTCGTTGGCTTGAGCCTCAGCTGGGTCAGTTGGCATTTCTGTGTGGAGTTTGTATTTTCTCCCCATGTTCACGTGGGTTTCCTCCGGGTGTTCCTGTTTCCCCCACAGCCCAAAGACGTGGTATAGGTGAATTGGGTAGGCTAAATTGTCCGTATTGTATGTGTGTGAATGAGAGATTTGGCATGAAGCTGGCACAGCAGGCATCCGTTTGGCACTGGCATACAGCATTTGAGTCAAACATGGCCCGGTTTTGGCAGAGGTGGCACTGTCTTAAGGGTGGCACACAAGGCATGGGCCACATGTCAAATCCAGTATTTGACCCAGATGTTAGAAATTGATATGTCGGTCGCATAAGTTTGGCTGTAACTAGGAGTCTGACACGGAGGGATCCATTTGCAGTATATTTATTAAACACAGTTTAATCACAATCACACAATAAGCACTAGTGTGCGCACTCACATCAAACGTAGTTATATTGGGTCTAAGGGCTGGTGGCTGGCTGTCAAGGAGTGTGATAGCAGGCATGGGTCAGAGGTAGGCAGCGTGGATCAAAGTCAAGGTACAAAGCAAGATTTAAGGCAGGCGGCAGGCAAGGCAAGGCATGGCAAGGCAAGGCAAGGCAAGGCAAGGCAAGGAACAGCCCAGGTAATACACAGGAGATCAGGCAAGGAGATAATGCTCAGTAATGTCAGCAAGGCAGAACAAGACTTTGCAATGGAATGAGTGTGTGAGCTGCTTATATGTGTGCGTGGGTCATCAGTGAGATGTGCTGCAGGTGTGTGTAGCAATCAGTGTATGAGCATGACGTAATGGTTAGAAGTCCGGTGATCGTGACCTCTGCTGGCCAGCGAGGGGAATGACTGGGACCGAGTCGGTGACATTGGCCTATCTTGATCTATTTTTAAAATACATTTAAATTAGTTTTGTGTGAAATTTCGGCGGTTCATTCCGCTGTGGTGACCCTTGATAAATAAGGGACTAATCTGAAGGAAAATGATTTAATGAAATATTTTAACACACAAAGTCATTTCCATCTTTCTGTTTGCATCTTCTAATGCCTTCATTTTAATTCAGGAATCGATCAAGGTTTAATTGTTTGAATTATTAATCTATTGTTTCCTTTATGTTTCAACATAACTGAATTCAAACTACATTACATATATGTTATTACTAAATTATTATTTTACAAATTATATTATTATGCATTGCTAATATTACCATTATTAACACTCAATGCTTCATGGGTTTTACTAATTAAATTAACATGGCTTCCAGACAATGTCTAAACATGGGCCATATCTGGCCTAGTTCAGCCACAGATATGGGTTATTACCTTGGCTGAGATTTTGCCCAGATATGATCCATGCTTGGCCATTGTCTGGAAGCCAGACTTGGTCCAGTCATGTCCTGTAAGTCACTGTGGCATGTGGGCCAAGAAAAAGCTGATTGTGTGGGCCAGAGGAATTTTGCTCTGTGGATATGGATATTTCCCAGTGATGGGAAGGGCATCCGCTGTGTTAAACATATGCTGGATAAATTGGCGATTCATTCCACTGTGGCGACCCCAGATTAATAATGAGATTAAGCCGAAAAGAAAATGAATTAATTAATGAATGAGTTACATTATGATGTAGCAAGCAAAGAGTTGTAATTAATATAATGTATAGACTACAGTACACTTTATCAATAACACTATGAAGGTGGAACGAAGAAAATGTTATCTGTTTATTGTTTTATACTTAAAACTCGCTTAATATTTCTTAAAATACCTCTCTCTGACCCAATTACACAGTTGTAAAATCATCCTAATGGCCGCCAGCAGATGGCAGCAGAATCCTTTAAATTCAATGTGCTAGTGAGCTTCATAACAGTCTTTTCAAGTCATAACTCTCCACGAGTAGTGATTTAATTTGTATTAATTAATAAAAATATCAATAATCGACTCAACATTAATGTAAATGCCAGGATACTAATGCTAAACTGACAGTTAGCGTCTTGCACAGTGAGCAAGGAGAGAGTTAATTCAGCTGTCCTTGTTCTGGTGTCTGGTGCACATACGTCGTTTTATTTTTACCATCCACCATTCAAATCTGGGTTACACTCAAGGCCTTTTGGTCCTTGTCCCGTTCCTAAAAATGACAGACTGCAGCCAAAGTACACGACTACAGCAGTTCATGCATATTCACTCGACAAGATGGAGTCAACATGTGATTTTGTCTGATTTACTCTCTTTAAACGCATTCCTGCTCTAACAGTGAACGACATATCATCCACAACATCTGACACCACTTTATTTTCTGTTGATGTCGCAAATATCTTAGCTACTCTTCAAATCTTTCCACGACCACCTCGTATAGTCACTTTTAATAAAACTGAGCAGACGAGCTTTCAGTGCTACACTTGAGGACTCTTCACATATATTGTAAATTATGTAGTAATCTTGTCTGACTGTGGGTGATTCTAATATTTGCGAGAACATTTTGCGTCTCCAAGAAAAACTTCTATTATTTTTGAAAAACAAAACAAAAAGCTTAATGAAACCGTATTGAATAACAAAAGAAATCATGTCAAGTTATCTCTGAAAAAAAATATGTTAGTGTGTGTGCAGGGGCGTAGCACCAAATTCTGGGCCCTGTACCCTCTCAATGTCAGTGGGCCCCCTACACTTTTTTTTTTTTAATTATTTGAATATAAACATGCACAAATAGTGTTTTAATCTATAATCAAATCAGATTATAATAATGACTAGTTCTTTCATTCACCACCATTGAGTGCTGCTATTGCTGGTGTGTCGGAACCACTGATTGTTTCTGAAACTGGTTAATGTTGGCAAAAAGACGTTAGCTGGCCTGGCCCATAATTTACTTACAGCAACAAGCAGCCTGGTTGACAAACTAAGCTAAAGATTTAACATTAGAATACATACATTACATAAATTAACTTTTTTACTTGGTAGCACTGGTGCTCCCAACTTCAAAAAGTTAGGAGCATCCCAAAAAATTTAGGAGCACCCATTTTCTTTTTAGTTATGCGCCGATCTTGATTTTTAATGGCCGATTTTAATTAGCACACGTACATCTCGGAGATGTCTATTTGACGTCTGCATTCACATCTGCAAGACATCTACAAGACGTTTCCTATCAGATGTGAAATAGACTTCTATTAGACATCTTTAAGATGTTTGCGATCCAGAATGTGTGTAAAACTGACATCATACAGACGTCTGCCAGACGTTTGTATACAGCAGGTGCTTTCCAGATCAAGAGATCTTTAACAGACATCTTGCAGACGTATACAGACACAAAATATCTAATACAATGGCATTTCAACCTTTATTCCATTAAAAGGGATAAATCAAGTATATAATTTCTTATATTAATATTACTTAATTGTTTAGATTTTTAAAAGGCACATTAGCTTCTTTCACATTTACACATGGATCGATAATTGCAATAATTTGACCCTAAACAGCTGAAAAAAATTATTGGAAATAAAAATGCATTCTCTGTCACAAGGGGGCGCTTTAGGAGCGCTGAAATATTACGGTTTCCCTAGTAATGACTGTACACAAATCAGCATTATATGCGACCAAAATGGTCGCAATTTCGAGCCCTGCATTAGCAGCAGCTGTCTGGAGTTGACTATGTTAACTTTAATTAGATGTAGTTTCATAACAAGCAAACTCAGTTCACCTTTTGAAAAGAAAGCAGTCGTCAGCTGCTTCCCCTCATTCTGCCTCCTTTCTTTTTCCTTCCTGTCTTTCTTTTTTTGAAATCCCGATTTGGGCTTTTTGCGCAGCATGATCAGGCTCTAGACTGCGTTACTTGTTTGCCGCCGGCTGTCGTCTATGGGCGGACTAAACCATTTCGGGGGGGTGTTATCAATATATTTTAAAATATATAATGACATTGACATCAATTGGAGGGGCCAATTAATTCGAAGTAGGCTACAAAAAAAAATAATAATAAATAATAATAAATTGGTGGGATTTCAAAGGGCCCTCTCCCTAGACGGGGCCCTGGGTAGTCAGGTCCACTTTTCTCCCCACTACCACGCCCATGTGTGTGTGTATTCATGAAGTATGTAAGTCTTAAATATGGTAACTTTTTGACTGTTTGCTTCCTAAATTCAGCTTCATTCATTCATTTTCCTTCAGCTTAGTCTCTATTCAGAGGTTGCCACAGTGGAACCAGCCACAGGATGACTTTTTTATCCATAACGATGTAGTAGCTGCTGATCGCTCATGCGGTGGTTCCTGGTGCAAGGATATATGGTTGCTGACACTCAACTAAGAACTATTCAAGACTCCAGCATGACTGAAAAAATGTCTGCAAACAAATTGCAAATAAATTCCATGATATATTCAAAAGAACAAATTCGGTGGAGTTTCGAGTAAGTACATACATATAGCATGTTCAAGAAACCATAACACACGAGGTGATCAAGGTTACAGGTTTTCAGCTTTCTTCAAAATGCCTTTTTCATGTTTAACAGAATAAAGCAACTCATAAAGGTTTGAAACCTCATCAGTAAATAGTCGGTAAATAAAAGTTTTTGGGTGAAGCATCTTGTTACGCAAGTCTATTTTAATCTTTTTTGTGTGTGTGTGTTTATACACTCACAGGCCACTTTATTAGGTACACCTGTCCAACTGCTTGTTAACACAAATTTCTAATCGGCCAATCACACGCCAGCAACTCGATGCATTTAGGCATGTAGACATGGTTAAGACGATCTTCTGCAGTTTGTGACAATAGGAACTAATAATATCTGTGTTGTGGGAGAGGGAACCTGTTTGAGTCTTGCACTGTCAATGTTGTGAGTAACAGAGAAGTTTTTTGGATTAAACTGAGTTAGACAGTTATCATGGTCTCAGTGAGTCTCTTTACTGGTGAAGAAAGTAACCTTTAAACACAGTTCAAACTGAGCATCAGAATGGGGAAAAAAGGTGATTTAAGTGACTTTGAACGTGGCTTGGATGTTGGTGCCAGACGGCCTGGTCTTGTTATTTTAGAAACTGCTGATCCACTGAGATTTTCACGCACAACCATCTTTAGGGTTTACAGAGAATGGTCTGAAAAAGAGAAAACATCCAGTGAGCTGCAATTCTTTGGGCGCAAATACATTGTTGATGCCGGAGGTCAATGGCCAGACTGGTTCCAGCTGATAGAAAGGCAACAGTAATTCAGATAACCACTTGTTACAACCGAGGTCTGCAGAAGAGAATCTCTAAACGCATAACATGTCGTACCTTAAGGCTGATGGGCTACAGCAGCAGAAAATTGGACAATAGAAGACTGGAAAAACATTGCCTGGTCTAATAAATCTTGATTTCTGCTGCGACTTTGGATGTTAGGGTCAGAATTTGGCATCAACAACATGAAAGCACAGATCCATCCTGCCTTGTATCATTGGTTCAGGCTGGTGGTGGTGGTGTAATAGTGTGGGGGATATTTTCTTGTCGCACTTTTGACCCATTAGTGCCAATTAAGCATTGTGTCAATGCCACAGGCTACCTGAGTATTGATGCTGACCATGTCCATCCCTTTATGACCACAGTGTGCCATCTTCCAGCAGGATAACGCACCATGTCTTAAAGCGTGAATCATCTCAGACTGCTTTCTTGAACTTGACAATGAGTTCACCATACTCAAATGGCCTCCACAGTCACCAGATCTAAATCCAATAGAGCACCTTTGGCATCCCTGCTGAAAAATCCAGCTTAAACCAGCCTAGGCTGGTTGGCTGGTTTTAGCTGGTTGACCAGGCTGATTTTAGAGGGGGTTTGGCCATTTCCAGGCTGGTTTCCAGCCATTTCCAGCCTGGACTTATCTTGTCAGGCTGGAAAATGACCAGCCAAATCCAGCAAAAACCAGCTTGACCAGCCTGGTTTAAGCTGGATATAGCTGGTTTTGGCTGGACTGCCAGCTTGGCTAGGCTGGTCAAGCTGGTTTTAGCTGGTCATCTCCCAGCCTGACCAGCTAAGACCAGGCTGGAAATGGCTGGAAACCAGCCTGGAAGTGGCCAAAACCCCTCTAAAACCAGCCTGGTCGACCAGTTAAAACCAGCCAACCAGCCTAGGCTGGTTTAAGCTGGATTTTTCAGCAGGGATGTGGTGGAACGGAAGATTGAATCTATGAGCTATGAATCTTCAATCTTCAAGCTCTGAGATAGAGACTAAGCCAAAGGTTAATTAATAAATGAATGTTTTCTTCTTAAGGCAGATTGCTGAAAACAGACATATTAGCGACATTTGTGGTTTGGTGTGAGCAACTTAGGACACCTCTACTTCTGAAGTTTCACTCACTTAGCAGACATGTTAGTGCTAAAATGCTTTGTGAAATAGCTACTTTAGAAATTAGTCCTGAATTTGGGCCCCATTATTTTTAAGATTAGGATTATCCCCTAAATCTGCAAGTTATGAGCTACTTTTTTCATTAAGGTATTTGTGAATCTCCGACATAGACTTGCTAAACATTAAGCGCATGCTAACGCTAAAAGAGGCTTCCTTCTCCATATGCAGAGCACATCACTACAGAGTTTATCTGCAGTAAACATTCCCATCCTCCACAGGTCTTGATGCCGTATGTGTGCCAGTTTTCTACAGTGGCAGTCTCTTTGGCTCTTTTCGTCTCTGTGTGCTAGTAGATGGAGCTGTTTAGGAAAGCTCAGGCCTGGTGTGAATCTGGCACAGGATCTGCTAGTGTTCAGTGGTACGCCAACACTAACATCTGCTCCATCAGTGGAAAGAAAAAAAAAAAAAACAGCTCTCCACGGCCTCTTCCACCCAACACTCAAGCTAATGACTGGCCACTCCTGTCATTAAAGCCTTATTACCTTCGTAGGACTCCATACAGAGAGCTGAGGAAAACCCTGGGAAGCCGCAGGGGACGGAGGTGCAAATGCAGTCGACTGTTAGATGGACGTAGTAATGGCTGGATGTTCTGACTGTGATGTAACTATATTCCCATATCTATTGAACACTTCTGGGAACTGTTTAGGCCGTCACATTGAGCTCATACACAACATCCGATAGCTGGAGCTAGCTTATGTGGCTCATTCTAGAGTAGACATAATAATATTATTTAATAATAAGGTGTAATATTCATCTTTTGTGTGTGTTTATTAAGTTAAATAAACCTTTACATGAAACTTTCGTTTCTATATTGTTTGTCATTTCAGTAATACAAAGTACATGTGTTACAATCACCAGCGATCTAGCCACTGCGGATTGCTGAAGAGCTACAAATCTGCAACCAAATTGACTACAAATCCTGTCATGCAGATTTCTCACACGTGTTCCAGTTTTCCCTGATGACACAGACACGCATCTGAAGCTAATTTTTTATTTATTACCTGGACTATTGACCTTATTCTCCGCAGACGAGCGGGCGCTGCCATTTGACCCTTTTTGGCACGAGACTTCCGGTCTCATTCACTTCCATTCATTTTTAGACATTAAAAACTGCTCGTTTCGCTGTTTGATGTTGCAAACTGATATTTCCTTGTTATATTATTCTACTTGGTCTGTATAGTCATGCAAACATTTGTTTGTAGAGCAAGTAGTTTGATCGTTTTTTGTCGTTTATTATTCCTTGTCATTTCTCCCATAGGCGACTGAAACGGAAGTTCTAAGACAATCGCGAAAACAGGCGCACTTCCGCATTTTAGAATAAGGTCAATAAAGACACTTCTCATTTCCACACACATTGCTGAGTCTTGTTCACTGTTTGTAGCATTATGAAGCGTTTATCCTATCTAGTCATTCCATGTTTGATCTTTGTCTGGTTTATTGCTCCTTTGTGCTTGTACTGACCACCCTCATGTTTGTTTTTTCACAATGATATTGGAATAACTTGTATGCTACAGTTTGCTCCTGTGTTTGACCATTGCCTGCATGACTATTCTTTGATTAATAAAACCTGCACACGGATCCTCAACTCCGTTGTTCAGCATCCTCACATTACAACATGCCGTGTCTGTATCTACGTTCTGGTCAACTCTGTTATAGTGGTTATAAAAAGGAATAGCAATCTATAAAGCACTGATAGAAAAAGCATGTGACCGTCTCCAAGTGATGTCATATCCTCTGGCACGAAACTCTGGAAGGCATTGAGGCCTGTCATTATTATTTTCCAGTCATTAATTTGTACAAAATGTTTAGGATACACTCTTAGTATGTACTTTTTGTATTAGGGTCAGTGCTTGGTCGGTTCACGTTCTCACCACAAACTAATGCTCTAGGGTTGATTTGAAAGCGAGACCATGTTGTTGAGCAGGTCTCAGTACTCTTGTTTGGTCTGCTTTTACTAGTACTATTGCCGTTTTCACACCTGCCCAAACAAATCATATCAAAAAGATAAACAAACTTTTTAACCAAACTAAATAAGGCAGGCGTAAAAGCTACTTGAAAAAAAATTGGTTTTCTTACTTAGAGTTTTGGACATTTTTTTCCACACCAAATATCTAAAAATATTTAAATCAATAAGATTTAACTAGACGAGCAAAAATATTGTCTTGTTTTGAGAAATAATATGCCAAAATAAAGTGAGTTTTTCCTTAAACCAAGCAAATAAATCAGCGAAAGGGGCAAGGAAAATACGATTAGATGATTAATCTTAAAATAAGATAATTTTTCTCACCCCATTGGCAGATTCACTTAATTTTGACTTATTATTTCTGAAAACAAGACAATATCTTTAATTCTTCTTGATTTAAGTAATTTTAGATATTTTGACTTGAAACAAGACAAAAACTCTTAATGAACTCTTGCAGTGAAAGCACCCTTACAAGTTCGTGATGTGTGCTGATGCGTCCGCTTTCAGTTTTTGCTACTGTTTTAGATGAATAGGTGTAAATACTTGTAAAATAAATCTGTGCACAACAGATTTGACTTGATTGATTTATTGCTTGGACAACATGTGGAATAGAAAAGGACTTTAATCTCGACTGTTAGCTCCATTAGCATGTATATCTCCTTTATCCTGCTGTTCTCAGTCTGTTCCCGTCAATCATTTTTATCAACGTTTTAAAGATCAATTTGATTCGTCTTGCCCTTTAATAAAACACAAATGGAAACAAAGAATCATTTAAAACAAAATAGCAAGAATGTGGAATAGTTATGATTTTATAGGGCTTGTAGCCTGTGATATAATGATCTATGAATGTTCTTAACACATTTTTTAAAATGCAATATTTTCTGGCAGCAATTGTAATTGTCTATCAAAAACACTGTTGGTTTTTTTAACATGTTTTAAATCATAAAAGGTTTAATAAGCTATTTCCAATAACTCATTTCCTTTGTCTTTGCCATAATGACAGTACATATTTCAGTATTATTTATATATTTTATTTTGCAAGATACAAGTATTCAGCTAAAAGTGCCATTTAAAGCCTTAACTTGGTTAATTGGGTTATAGGCAAGTTAGGTTAATTAGGCAAGTCATTGGACAAAATGCTTAATAATTCCAAATCTTAGCAGAATTTTACCTTTTTGAGATAGATAGATAGATAGATAGATAGATGGATGGATGGATGGATGGATGGATGGATGGATGGATGGATGGATGGATGGATGGATGGATGGATAGATAGATAGATTTATAGACGATAGATAGATAGATAGACAGATAGATAGATAGATAGATAGACAGACAGACAGACAGACAGACAGACAGATAGATAGATAGATAGATAGATAGATAGATAGATTTATAGACGATAGATAGATAGATAGATAGAACAATGGATAGATAGATAGATAGATAGATAGATAGATTTATAGACGATAGATAGATAGATAGATAGATAGATAGATAGATAGATAGATAGATAGATAGATAGATAGATAGATAGATAGATAGACAGATAGACAGATAGATGATAGATAGATAGATAGATAGATAGATAGATAGATAGATAGATAGATAGATAGATAGATAGATAGATAGATAGATAGATTTATAGATAGATAGATAGATAGATAGATAGATAGATAGATAGATAGATTTATAGATAGATAGATAGATAGATAGATAGATAGATAGATAGATAGATAGATAGATAGATAGATAGATTTATAGATGATAGATAGATAGATAGATAGATAGATAGATAGATAGATAGATAGATAGATAGATAGATAGATAGATAGATAGATAGATAGATAGATAGATAGATTCATAGACGATAGATAGATAGATAGATGGATGGATGGATGGATGGATGGATGGATGGATGGATGGATGGATGGATGGATGGATGGATAGATAAATAGATAGATAGATAAATAGATAGATCCAACCTAAAAGAAATAAGACTTTCAGCAAGAAAAAAATAAGTAAAGTCAGTGGAAATAACAGCACATGGAATATGAATAAAAATTCCACAGGATGCTTATAATTTTGTCTCCATCTGTACATGCATAGTTTGTTTAGCTTCTTTTTCGCACCAGTTTACAGTACGCCACTGCTCAGATGTTCCCCAAGCTGACAAACACCAACTGAACACACAATCAGCAAAACAAGCGTCAGCAGACATCAACAAACATCAACAGGTGTACACCACTCTGACAAATCCTGGAAGAGCATCTGTTGCCGCTGGTCAATGTTTGATGTTTGGCTTTAAAGTTAGATGAGCGCAGGGGAAAACACAGTGCTTTCAGGCGGCCTCGTCTTTTATTCACCAAATGTTCATGTCCACGCAAAAAGTGAGGATGTAGGAGTTCTTACAACCATGAAAACAGAATATTACTGTACATCATAGCTCCTAGTGCTGAGCTAACTTGCAAATGGGGATAACTAGTGATGAGAGAAACAAAGCTTTTCAAAGCATCAAAACAATTAAACCAATTGCTTCGCAACAAGATTCACAGTTTCAAGCAGTCAAACAATTCCGGCATATGTTTTACACAGTGGATGCCCATCCAGCAACAACCCAGAACTGGGAAACATCCAAACACTCTTGCATTCACACTTGTACACTGCGGACAATTTAGTTAATCCGATTCACCTATAGAGCATGTCTTTGGACTGTGGGAGAAACCGAAACACCTAGAGGAAACCCACACGAACATGGGAAGAACATGCAAACTCCACACAGAAATGCCACTTTGGCCAGCCGAGACTCGAACCAGCAACCTTTATGCTGTGAGGCGACAGTACTAACCACTGAGCCACCGTGCCACCACATAGTGTGCATTATAATAGTTGGTGGGCTCTGCTAAAAAGCAGTGGCGTAGCGCAAAATGCGGTGGCCCCCCTGCAGGGATCACTGACGGGGCCCCCTGATGTATTGGTGAAGCGATCACAAATTAAGGAGCGATCACAAATCAAGGAGCGGGGAAGGCAGGCGGGGTGGAGCGACAACGCGGGGAAACTTTCACAAACTGAGGAGCGATCACAAACCGAAAGTGGCGAGAGCGTCAAAGTAGCCAGAAGTCATTCATTTTCAATGAGAACCGGCACGAGAAACAGCGCGGCACATCTTCTCCGGTGTGTGAGCGTCAAGGAGAGATCAAATCAAGTCAACTTTGAGCTACGATATGACGCGGTTCGGCGGCAAGCAATCAGAAAGCAATCGGCGGCAAGCAACCTGTTTAGCAGTGGTGTAGCGGACGGGCAATGCGGGCCCGTCCGCTACGCCACTGCTAAACAGGTCAGACAGAAAAATCATTAGGCCAGATCTTGCCAGACTAGGTCCAGTGTCTTTTGCCAACAGGCAATCCAGAGTTGTTGTTATAAAACAGGCGGATGGTCAAAAGGCAGGCAGCAAGCAATGTAAACAAACAAAACAAAGCAAGGATCAGAAACAAGGCAAGGCAAGAAAACACTTTGCAATGTTCACAATTCAGCATAACAAGACTCAGTACAGAAGTGTGTGTGTGCTGTTTAAATAATCCTGTAATAAGTCTATGAGCAGCTTCAGCTGTAAGTGAGTGCAATCAGCGGAATCTGGAACAGGTGCGTGTGAGCAGTGCGTGACTGGAACATGTAGTCCATGTACTGGCAGATTTGTAGTCCTTTAGCGATCTGCATGTATACCTGCATACATTAGAATTGCAATGAGCAAATGCAGTAAAAATGTGAAACATACATATTCAGTGTCTTGTACTCAGATACCTCACTAAATGCAGTGATGTCTAACTTTGCTGTAGTTTTCAATTGGCTGTGCAAATAGTATAAAGCGCTGTCTTGAGCGTTTTCAGGACGTGTCACCAACACCTGATTTTTTTGCATTGAAAAAAATGTCCAGAGTAAACTGTCATAATGAAAACATGACAAAGCCATTTGACTATCTTGTTCATAAATAATGGTGTCAGGACTTTTCATTTTGATGACACTGACACTTTGATTGACATGAGTACTTGCTTTTGAGGAATGAGCTATCCATTTTGAGCATGTGACACACTTTTGCAGGTTATCAGCTAGGTTTTGCAGTTTGTACTAGTTGTTTTGAGAAATGCATTAACTGTTGTGCAGAAATGCACTGGTGTTGTGAGAAACGCGCCAAAGCGACTGAGAAAAACTGTAATTAGGCAAGTCATTGGACAAAATGACTGGAACATGTAGTCCATGTACTGGCAGATTTGTAGTCCTTTAGCGA
Source organism: Danio rerio (assembly GCF_052040795.2). Lineage (NCBI taxonomy): Eukaryota > Metazoa > Chordata > Actinopteri > Cypriniformes > Danionidae > Danio > Danio rerio. Next base: position 61,897,395 of record NC_141023.1, read on the forward strand.
TCCGCATGTATACCTGCAAGGATAGATCGCTGGTGACTGTGGCACTAAAAAAATTGTCACTTAAGTATGTATATTGTATTCTTGTCACTTTTCAAAAATATAATTAGTCCTGTTTGGAATATAAAACAGAATATAACCTGATCTGGAGCAGATTAGCCATGTCACAGTGAATTACAGTACATGACTGGACCAATCTAGCATCCAGACAGGGGCAAAACATGGACCATATCTGGCCCAAGTCTCAGCCAAGGTAATAACCTATAACTGGGCCTGAACTGGGTCAGATATGTTGGTGTGTCACAATTGCGATAAAGTTGATAAACCCATAAAACATTTCGCTCTAAGTGTGCTATGGACGTGCTTTTTCTTGATGTGACCTATTTGGTAGAATTGTTTTCTTTACTTAAAAATAATTTAAATGTGGGTCAACTTACATGGCCTGAATATAACTTTTTTTTTTACATCTGGGCCAAATATTACATTTGACATCTGGCCCGAGTCTTGTGTGCTGCCTTAAAGACCACAGCCACCGCTGCCAGACCTGGGCTACGTTTGGCCTACATGTTGTATGTCAGAGCTGGATGAATGCCTGGTGTGCCAGCTTCATGCCAAATCTGGGGCAGAATTTTTTGCTACCTGGGTAAGTTACCATCAACAAAACCCAACCAAAGCCTACCCACAATCTTGGGCCCAAAAACTCAGTGTTTGTTCAAAATAAACGCAAACCTACCTGGGTAAAAAACCCAAACCCAAAAACAAAGAACTCTATAGAGTTAGGAGGAGAAGAACTTAAGGTGCTGCAAAGAACCATTTAAGAGCCCCTACTCTTCAGTATGTCCCCTGCTGAATTAGCTGGTCGACCAGACTGGTTTTAGAGGGGTTTTGGCCATTTCCAGGGTGGTTTCCAGTCATTTCAAGCCTTGTCTTAGCTGGTCAGGCTGGAAAATGACCAGCTAAATCCAGGAAAAACCAGCTTGACCAGACTGGTTTAAGCTGGACATGGCTGATTTTGGCTGTGCTCCCAGCCTGGCTGGGCTGGTCAAGCTGGTTTTAGCTGGTCTTCTCCCAGCCTGACCAGCTAAGACCAGGCTGGAAATGGCTGGAAACAAACCTGGAAATGGCCAAAACCCCTCTAAAACCAGCCTGGTCGACCAGCTAAAACCAGCCTAGGCTGGTTTAAGCTGTTTTTTTCAATAGCGTCCGTGGTAAAGGCTCACACCAGCAGGCTCAAGTTGAGAAGCAGGGCAGGTCTGACATGTCCCATCTGTGTAGGAACCATGTGCTCATTCCTACACTGGCGGCAGACAAGGTGCAATTTGTTCCATTTGGACTATAACTGTCAGGAAGAGATATACCCCCACTTAAATAGCAGCCCATAATCTCCTCCACTCCCCGTATTATCCTAATTGAACCCATGGGCTGCCAGCCCCATCAATAGCTGAGCTCATCTCCAAATTAATAAAACATAGGCCCCCAAAGCACGGACACATTACAGCTGAAGGCGCATGGACACGGGGCAGAGAATGGACAGAACACAAAATCTGCAACCATGCAGCAACACGATTATCTTGGTTTGCTAAACATTTTGTTTAGTCTAAAAGGAGGTCGAGAAAGATTTGTAGGTACATCCATGTGACGCTTACTGTAAAACTTCCCAGTTTGCTATCAATTCACTGTAGAACAGTCTGGAAAAGGGGACAAATGTTTGGCTAACAACTTGACAATAGAGCATAGATTTGCACGGTTATATCTTTAAAAAGACTGCTAATAATGCAGCATGTTTGACACGTGTATTATTACACTCCCCATCTTTACTGGCACATTTAGGGTATCATAAAAGTGCGCCTGTAATGAAAGCAACTTTAAATGGAGGCAGTGTAAAGTCTTTATTAAATACATTTATCATCTAGCGGTAACAGCCAGCGCAGGCAGTATTTTAATAAGGGGCCTGTTTTCCAGTGTTTTGCTTCCACACTCATGCCGAGAGCAAAACAGAGCAGCGCTCACAACACATACAAACACGGCATCTCTTTGTTATTTTTCTCTGTGCTGCACTCTATGCTTTCTTTCCTGGCAGTGGATAAAAACGAAAAATCCAGGGACCTTGGTTGGTTGTTTTATCCCTTTTACCCCTCGCTTTTCCAACAGGTTTTGTACCCTTGATTTCTCTTGTCTTAAACAGGCAGGGTTGCTTGTTGAGAAAGCAAAAGCAGTAGGCCCTGGGGTACTCCTCAAATGCTCTCGCGTTTAACTTGTGTTTCCTCTTTTCAGCATGACATGAACTCCACGAAGGAAGCTAGCAGCACATAAAGAGAGGAGCGCTGTTTAAGACACTGTCACGGTAGCTCCTCGGGGCTAGAATCTCAAAACTGCTTTCTTCTACTTCCCAACATACAACCCAACCTACATGCTTGGCTGCTGTCACTTGGTCAGAATCAGCGAAAGGATGAAGACGACTGTCAGAGTGAAGAAGCATACTAGCGAAGGAGCTTGTCTGGAGTCTGATGTATGCCCTGGGAATAATCAGATCATCCTGAAAAGAAGTGTCACAAAGCACTATTTGAATGTTGTGTGCATTGCGGTGAATGACAGCCCTGTGGTGATCTCATTACACAGATGACCTACATTAAGCCAAGGCCCAATTCAACAGAATTAATGTGAGAAATGATGAGCTGAGGTCTGAAATAGCAGCAGCTTAAAATGTGAACCCCTTCAGCAGTTTGCCTTTCTTAGGAGCGGACTCTGTGAGCCTATCTTGGGTCCTGTCTCCAGTATCTTCCGTGGACTTGCAACACCGGCTCATTGGAAATACATGCTTCAGTGAAACCTACATGTTCATGAAACCTCAAAAACTTACGTTAATACACATTTGACTGCAGGTTTTTGGCTAAAATGAACATTGATCTTCATTTCTAAAGCGCTTTCAAAATGTAGATTACGTCAAAGCATCTTAAACTAGACGTTCTAGTAAATTGAATCTGTGTCAGTCCAGTTTTCAGAGTTGAAGTTCAGTTTAGTTCAGTTCAGTGTGGTTTCAAGAGTTCACACTTAGCTGATGATTGATTATAATGCTTGTTTGGCATGCTGTCCGGGGCGAGAGCCTTAAGATCTTCGAGGCCATGGATCGCTCCCGTTGCAATGTAAAAGGGGAGTTTGAGCTCAGGTAGAACTCGAGAACTACCCTGCTGTAGTTGCCAATGAACAGATAATGATTGCTCTTAAAGGGTCACGAAACACCAAAACACATTTTTGAGCTGTTGACAGTCGTATATGTGTCCCACACTGCTAAAAACACTATTAGGACACCTATATTTCACTAAAAAGTGTAAATTGGTTGTTTTTGCGTTATTTTAAGCAAATTCGTACTTCCGGTTTGAATTTTTGAAGAGTGTACGTCTGTGCCAGAGTGTGTCTTATTACGTCTTACAGCCTGCTGCATTAATGCATGAGTAAAGTTTGGTTCAAACCAATCAGCGCGCTCTATTGTGCAACTTCATTAATATTCATTACTGTCATAGTGTTTAGACGACCGAGACGCCACGTTGTGTTGGCAAAACAAGCATGAAGTGTTGCTTTTATAGTTTGCTGCAGTTAAGTTTTGTTTTCATTTTCTTTCTGTGAGAGCGCAGCTGGAGTCAGCCGTGGATTACAGTGTACGCGACGCTCGACAACATTAACTTACGTGTCTAAGGAGGCACATTGTTTACCTGAGAGCTGTTCTCATCTGCAAACGCTGAGATCCGGATTCGCTGCTCGTCTCCTCTTAATAAAGACGCGGATCTAGTTGCTGGTGATTGTCCTGTCTCTACAGATTTGGTGAGCGACCAGTACTCTTTGTTTATTCAGTTCGTATTTTATTCATATCGAACAAACTATTGCACCAAGTGTAAACAAGTTAGCACTACAACCAAACTATAACCTTTTGTAGGATTTTGTGACCGGAATAACACACGCGGCTTTCTGACGCTACCTGCCGTGTGCATCTAAGTTTACGGGAAATGCTGAGTTTTTTTTTCTCTCATTCGCCGTGCGGTATCAAACATTGCATGAAAATAAAATTACAGGAGTTCCTCGAAACAAATATCTCGTTTGTCGCGAGGGACATGAATGAATTCCCTGAATGAAAGAGCCAAACTGCAGTTAAAGTCCACCATTTAATAATTTGGCAAATAATTTGACTACAGATGTCCATGTAAACACAGTCACATTGTCCTCTGTGGGTGTGTGTTTTGACTCTGAAATTCAGCGCGCCCAAATAGACACTCCCACACCATGCCTCTTTTCTTCCTCCGACACTCCCCCCTAAACAGAGCTGGACACGCCCACTTTTCTGACTTTTTCCAAAGTAGAGGTATGAAAACACCCTGCTGAAACGAGGGGGTTTCATGGCCCTTTAAGAGATAACTACTAACTAGGTGCACGTCTATGGTGCTGATTTGAATTAGTCAATTAAATTAGGTTGCATGTTTTTGGACAGTGGGAGGAAACGGAGGGGCCTGGGGGAAACGTGCAAACTTTGCACGTCGGCTGCCTTGGTAATGGCTAGAACCAAAGACGCTCTTGCTTTGAGGCAACAGTGCTAACCACTGGGCAACCGTGCCACTCATCTAGGAAAGGAGGAGAAGTAGGGGTGAAGGGGAGATTCTTCAAAATGAAGATGGCTGTGGTATGAAACCTAGGGCATTTATAGTGGCTTAAGAGTCATTGTGAATCATAAATTGGATAATGCAGGGCCAGCCGCAAGCAATCATAAGCACGTGATCCTCTTGAAATTAGTTTATAAATAAACTTCACGTAATTTTTACTTCTGAAAGTCCAAACACTGAAGAGCAAATCTATCAATGCGCAGCTTCACAAGTCTCAAACCAACCAAGCAAGCCAGTGGTGAGGAACAAACTTCACCAATTGACGAAAGAAAAGGAAAAAAAATCTCGAGAGAGAGACCAGGCTCAGCTGGGCACGACCATTTTTCCTCTAGCTAAACTTTGTGTGCGGAGCTGCAATCTAGGCGCCGGAAAAACCACAAAAACTATATCTAGATTTTAAATGGTCAGTAATGTCTTGGTTATTATATAATATATCAGGTCTTTGTGTAATACCCAAGTCAATCAGGCTTAGAGAACCCTCCATCCACCAGCGATCAGTTGGCAGCACTTTGCTGTGTTTTGAAACTTTTAAATTTAAGATGAGATGTAGGAAACAAGCTAGGTAAAACACCAGCATGTGTATTACCAAAGTCACAAAAAGCAAAGCTTGGTTTCATTTTCAACAGTGGACAGATAATGGAACTTGAATGTACAACCCCGAATCAGAAAAAAAATTGGGACAGTATGGAAAACGCAAATAAAAAAGAAAATAGTGATTTCTAAATTTAATTTGACTTGTATTTCATTGCAGACAATACGACAAACATTATTTTATGTGTTCCTCTTGTTTTTTTATACTTATTCTTTAAATAAACACATATTCTAATTCCAATTTTGGTACTTGCAACGCATTTCGAAACAAGTTTGAACTGTAAAGCATTTATCAATTTGTAATGTTGCTATTCCTTTCCACAACACTTAATATATGTTAGAGGACTTTAGACACCAAGTGATAAATTGTTTCAGGTGTAATTTTGTCCTATTTTACCAGCAAACAAGCCTAAGGTGGGCAACCGAAAGGGTCTTCGTTGTCTCATTTTGTGCTTCAAAAATGTACCACATATTCTCTATTGGACACAGGTTGGGATAAAGGCAGGCCAGTCGAGTACATTTCAATAATTTTCTCATGTATTTGTTGGCAAACTGGCGATCCTCAGCCCATCTTTGCTCTTAAAGGACTAGATCTTTCTTGGATGCTGCTTGTATACCAAATCAATAACAATAAATTATAATCACCTGTTGACATCACTTGTTTCGAATCACATCAATATTTAATCAGTTTACCTAATTACTAACCCTAAATAGCTCTTGTTCCAACTTGTTTTGGAATGTGTTGCAGGTCGAATGCAGTCATCCCTACTGAAAAAAACAGCTTAAACCAGCCTAGGTTTTTTTTTCCATTTCCAGGCTGGTTTCCAGCCATTTCCAGCCTGGTCTTAGCTGGTCAGGCTGGGAGAGCCAGCTTGACCAGCATAGTCAAGGCTGGTCAAGCTGGTTTTAGCTGGATTTAGATGGTCATTTTCCAGCCTGACCAGCTAAGACCAGTCTAGAAATGGCAGGAAACCAGCCTGGAAATGGCCAAAACCCCTTTAAAACCGAGCTGGTCAACCAGCTAAAACCAACCAACCAGCCTAGGCTTGTTTAAGCTGGATTTTTCAGCAGGGATTGCCTAGGTCAGGGGTGGCCAACCCTGTTCCTGGAGAGCCACCTTCCTGCAGATTTCAGTTGCTACCCATATAAAACACACCTGAACCAATTAATTAGGACCTGAACACCACGTGATAATTACAGACAGGTGTGTTTGATATGGGTTGCAACTGAAATCTGCAGGAAGGTGGCTCTCCAGGAACAGGGTTGGACACTCCTGGCCTAGGTAATGTAAGTGTAAACAGTGCTAATCTGTTTTTGGGACTAACAATTACAATAGTAAATAATAACTAGCACTCTTCTGCCTATAGCTACAGAATCTGGGAGTCAGGCAACAACATGGTTTTGCACATATCCTCTCTACTGCAGTCAGAGAGAAAGCTTCTAACAGTGGTGAAGGCAAACATATTTTAGCAGCATATTTACACTAGTTATATCAGTTTGTTTCTAATATGTGCCAATTGGATGAAGTCGGAGACAGTGTTTTCCAGTTGGGTCTGGGGCCATGTAGGGTCTGGTAATTTTAAAGCATATCTCGTGTCTGCACGGGTTCGGGTTTCATGTTCAACTGACATAGGTCTCCAGATCAGGTCCCCGGCACATTTACAGGCTCAGGTCTGATTTTTTGGACTTGTGAAGAACTTTACTCGCTGGTAACTCTGTCAAAGATCACACAGATAAAGGAAGGCACCAGAAACTGTCACTAAGGGCCTACTCACAGGATGCCATCCGTTGCCCAGGCCCGTTTCCTGGATCGTTTGAGAAGTGTGAGTGCGCTGAATCGGGCTCAAGCACGGTCACTTGGCCGGCCCTGGCCCGGTTGGAAGAGGTGGGCCTGAGCGCGGTTCACTTGGGTACGTTTGTAGTGTGAGTGCAAAACGCGCCAAAGCCCGAAACTGAAAGCAAGATGTGACTTTTAAGGTACTGTTTCATAGGATTTATTAATCATTCTTAATGTTTAGTGAACGCAAACTGCCGTAGCTTATTAAATACGCAGACACCTCACTGCACGACAGCTGCGCACCTTCAGCAGACCTTCTCATTCCTGCAGCGCAAGGGCTTTATGATTGTTCAAAAAGTGGCGGATCTGTTCGGCGAAATATCTGACTGCATGTCATCGCATCCCTAAGGACTGTTTGGCGAAATAGTTGACTGCATGTCACTGAATATCAAACGACTGAAATGATACAACTAGAGAAATCTCCACTGTGCTTCTGAGTGACAGCGCTTCTCACTGAACAGCGCAGCATCGTTGACGTAAGCGTGCCGAGGCCCGATTGTGGTGTAAGTGCGGGCCGTCGGGGTAGACAGAAGGGGGAACAAGCGTGCTTTGGCCCGGTTTGAGGCAACTGTACCTAGTGTGAGTACGGCCTAAGTTACTTTGGGTGGTAATGTTTAAGGGAAGCACATTTATTTTAAACTGTGATCAAAACTGACCGGAACTACCTGCGCATTAAACCTTCCATGGAACAACTGTAAGTTTACTGCTTCAATCTGATTGGTTAATTTGAATATAGTTCCAGGATCAGCAATAATGTGGAGTATCTCAGAACAGCAGCCATCTAGTAAACAGTAGCAAACAATCCACACAGCATTTCTTTGAGCCGACACTGTATTTACAGCTCACTTCAATGAGTAATCTGAGTTATGTAAGAAATCACACTGCCTACTGGGTGTTTGTTACGACAGTATGCATTTGATCTTTCAGCAAAGCGCTCTTGCTATCATCTGAAGCATCGCATTAAACGTCTGACCTCGAGGACATTAACTAGAGAATTTACAACCGTCGTATATTAGAGAGCCACAAGACCTTATGAAGTCCTTCAAGCAGTGTTAGTTTTCGCTCTCGGTCACGCTCTGTTAGTTTTCCTCCCTGTTGCTTTGGAGTGCAATAGTTCTCTCTTTATTTTCATTGGCATTCAAAAAGTGAACGTGCTTGTTTAATACCGGTGTTTTCAGAGCACACGCGGCGATCGCTGACCGATTCGCTCAGTGCTCACAATGAAAGCATTTCTGCCTGTAAACGCATGCCATCAAGGGGGCAGTAATTGATCGCTTTGGTTCCTTTTCTCTTTTGTGCTTTGCTCTTTGCTTCAGAATTCATAAAACTTTGTGATTTCTAGTGAGTTTTTCTTTTCAATTGGGTCTAAACACACACACACACACAAACTTGTTCTCTTTTGTTGGCTTTATACTTTACTGTATCACAGTGTGCTATCCAGTATATATTGTGGCTTAGGGGTGTTTACATGAAACAATGTAAACTTTTTAAAGGGTTGTATGCCTTAAAGGTTCAGGACACCCTGGAGAACTTTTTTTTTTTATATTAACAGATGTGTGTGTGTTGAGCATCAGTTAAGACAATGTTAGCACCTGTCAGCTTTAATTGTGGGGAAAACTGGATAATTTTGAGCTTTTGTCAGCTAATTTCAGCTTCCGGGTTTAAAATGATTTTTGGGGCGGGATCAAAATCGGCGACGTAGCGCAGTACTGCAAGTGCAATGATGACGCGTCGGTTTCTCATTATTATTCATAGCGGAGTTTTCTTATCCTATGAGAAGAGCCGGCTGCTTAATTATTCATGAGAGCACGTGCTTTCCGAAGGCAGACCTGCCAGTTTCAAGCAAGCTGTGAGACACAGACTGACGGCACGTAGCCGTTCATGAAGGCTCGTATGTGCGTTTGCTTCCATGATCCACGGGGTTTGTTGCATGTGTTTCCCCGCGATCCTGTCAGGGCCGATCATACAGCAAAGCTGTGTGTGTGCTGCAAGCATTTTTATCGGGAGAGCAGTGCGAGAATTGAAGAATGGCGGACGTTGACTTTTATCAGGAGTTCGTTCACATTCAGACACATCGCCGTGCTGCTGTGTTTGCCTAAATCCTCTATATTACCAGCAGGGCTAATGGTTAAAATAGACAGGTCAGGAGACCTGCTGCACTGAGTCTGCATTCAAGATCTAAAATTTAGACCCGGGGATTGAGGGAGAATCCACATTTATAGTGTTTACATGAACACACTTATCTTTATAATGATATAAATTGTGGTTATGTGTATATGAAATTACGAATAACAAATGTAGCAGGGCATTAAATTACTGTTTATTTCTTTGCATTTTAACTTTGTGAACTATAAACTCAAGCGTCTCCTCACGGTTTGTGTCTCAGTTTGTGAGCTAACTGACAACAGCACTCCCCTTCTCCCCTGCTGGCCACGCCCACTCCTGCCCGTTGCTCGCGGAGCTCCACGCCCATTAATAATGCATCTTTTGAAAAAATTCTGAAGTAGACTTTAACTGAAAGTGGGGGGTGTCATGGCCCTTTAATATAATGTAAATGGTGTCTCGTAACGAAACATGTAAAAAAGTAACCATAACACATTCGTGTTGTTTAAAAAAAAAAATCCATATCAATGTGTGCATATTGTGGACTATGAGGGCCAACATTATTTTCAATTATGTCAAATGCTTGCACCTCTAGTGGTGCTCTGTCTCTTTCTATTGTACGTTACATCTGGCAATACAAAATAATATGATGCTGGTTAGGCTGGGAGATGACCAGCTAAAACCATGCAGCTTGACCAGCCTAGCCAAGCTGGGAGTCCAGCCAAAACCAGCTATATCCAGCTTAAACCAGGCTGGTCAAGCTGGATTTGGCTGGTCATTTTCCAGCCTGACCAGCTAAGACCAGGCTGGAAATGGCTGGAAACCAGCCTGGAAATGGCCAAAACCCCTCTAAAACCAGCCTGGTCGATCAGCTAAAACCAGCAAACCAGCCTAGGCTGGTTTCAGCTGGATTTTTCAGCAGGGATAATGGCCACATCACCACATCGGGTGTGCATTCTATTTGTAATTAAACAGCTGTCATCAATTATTCCTTACAGCTGTGCTCATGCACACAGTGTTTTTAATTTCAGTCGCATATCAACAACTAACCAACAACTAAACATGATGTTTTTACTCATGTTTGCAGATCTGCGTTAATGGAATAACTTTCTTTGCCATCTGTATGCAAAACTATTCTTAGTGCACAGATTTCTCTCTTTCCACTGGGATTTTTTGTTGTTGTTGTTGTTGTCATGTCTGCCAAAACACGAGATTGTTTTGTATATTTATCGGTGATTTTCCTTTGTTTGCATGTGTGTGCGTGTAAAGCGTATTGAAAATGACACATCCCATCACTCACAGAGCAGATGTTTGCCGATGTACATCTGGCACAGCTGCAGCCGAGAGCATCTGTGTGCTCCCAGGTGTGTGAGAAGGCAGACTTTCCTCTTCAATATCCACATCTATGGGAAGACTTCCTTACATGCTGGACCCTCAGTCACGACACATGACCCTGTAACTCGCTCATGCTCTGACGACACACACACAATGCCATGCTTTGTTTGACTGCAAGAAGCCATTCTCACAGTGCCTCACTTAAAGGTCCCGTGAAGTTCTGTGAAATGGGCTCTTTTTATTCAACTACAACACAACCTTCAGCTTATGTTGTTGTTGTAGTATACTTTATTGTCCCCTAAGGGGGAAATAGGGGGGAATATACCTTCAGCATAGCCAGGTACAGAAAAACAGATATCAAAAAGAAACGCAAACACGTTCTTATAGACAAAGACATCACTGATTGTTTCAGCAGTCTGATTGATACCGGGATACAAAGAGTTATTCACTGTAATCTGTTATAATCAAAATGAAAAGCTTGGAAAAGGAAAAGCTTGGGTTTCCTCCACGTGTTCCAGATGTCCAAAAGACATGTGGTACAGAATGGGTGAATTCAGTAAATTAAACTTGCTGTAGAAGTGCTTGAGTTCGTGTCTGTGAATGAAGAGTGTATGGGTGTTTCCCAGTGCTGGGTTGCAGCTGGAAGGGCATCCCAAAACATCCCAGCAGCCACACAATGTCTTAAGATGTTAATATTAGGTTCAATTTAGGTTGTGACGTCAGGTGACCAAAATTGAATGCCTAGCCAGCGTCTAAGCACAACGTTATGTTGTGCTTACGTAATGATGACGATGATATTTGGTTGATTTGGAGTTGTGTTAGAAAGTGACCAAACTCCAACGTCAAGCCAACATCTTAAACTGACGTCAAATACTGACATTTATTCATTAAGTATAGCAACCAAAATCCAACGTCTGATAGACGTCCTATTGGTAACGTCCACACATTAAGCTGTAACATCATTAGACGTTGATATTTGGTTGATTTTTGGTTAAACATTGTACATTGAGGTCGACCTGATGTTGTGTTCTGACGCCAACCTGATTTTTATTTCCAAACAAAATGTAACGTCCCCACGACGTTGGGGTGCAACATCAATTTGATGTCATGTTGACTCCTGAGATATACCAGAGTTACAAACATCAAAGCTTGTTCTTAAAACATTTGTTTGAATAAGGGATTTTTTTGGTGGGACAGGTACTAAATTCCCAAGGTTACTTAATGCACTGCAAAAAATGCTTTTCTTACTTAGATTTTTTGTCTTGTTTCAGGTCCAGATATCTAAAAGTTCTTAAATCAAGAAGCATTTTATAGACAAGCAAAACATATTGTCTTGTTTTACGAAATAATATGCCAAAATGAAGTGAGTTTTTCCTTAAATTAAGCTAAATAATCTGCCAATGGGGTAAGCAAAATAATCTTATCACAAATCGAAAAACAAGATTATTTAGCTTAATTTAAGTAGCATGTCCAATTTCAGTTGAAACAATTTTGTCAGAAAAAATACAGTCTGTGTATAGACATAACACTGATAAATCAGACAAGTTTCATGTGCACTATGGCTAAAATAAAGGAAATCTTTATTAAACTCTCTTAATCAGTTAGTAAACTTTTTTAACGTTACACTATCAGGCCTGTAGCCAGCTTATTGAAAGTGGGGGCTATTTTATTTCTGAAAAACTGAAGCTTTTTGCAGTTACATGCCTGATTTTCTATTTAATTCTGTAGTATAAATATTGCATTTTAGTGACATTTATTTTGCTGGATTATCTTGTCGGGCGGTGATCATAACTACGCTTTTTGGTGTACCTAAAATTTCCAAGTATTTTGTCAAATTGCTTACCATAATATTTTAAGAGTGCATTTAATATAATAATAACAGACTGGCCAGAACATTAAACTTTCCTTAGTCAGAATTTTTCCATTTGAATAATAAGAAAAATTCAATAATAATAATAATTATCCAATTTTTGGTCTTTCGAACCATCCGAACCCCCCTTGGCTACAGGTCTAAAACTTAATAATTTGTACAAAGAGATGATTAATTATTCATATTTTAATAGCAGTTAAATAAATAATAGCAGTGAGTGTGTGTATATATATATATATATATATATATATATATATATATATATATATATATATATATATATATATATATATATATATAGTTGAATTCAGAATTATTTGCCCTAACTTGCCTAGTTCACCTTATTAACCTAGTTAAGCCTTTAAATATATATATATATATATATACATGTGTGTTTATATATTAGAGGTGTGAACCTACACTGGTCTCACGGTTCAGTTTGGTTACGATTATCATGCCATCGATTCGATTCAATTCGATATCACGGTGCATTGATGATGCTTTCCATACACAGTGTTGTATTTTGGGGGGTGGCTATAACTAGCTGTCTATATTAACACACACACACACACACATAGACACACAGCACCACACTGTCTTTCATTCACACACATACACAAACATAGACAGCATCAAACAAACATACAAACACACACACACACGCTTGCTCGCGATATTGTAAGACCACCCACTCCTGTTAAAATTACACCAAAGTTACCGACCGCTCCCGCGATTTATTCAGAAATTTATGCCTGCGCCGCATGAAATCAGTTCAGCCGCGGGAATGCAGACCTATATCCAGAAGTAACGTTGTAACAGCCAAGAGGAAAAGAGCGGGGAGAAAAAGTCATGCTAGCAGCCGAAAGGAAAAGTCACGCAGAGAAAAAGGGGCTTCTGCTGTAAGTGTCAGCGAAAAACCGTCCAGAAAACACACACACGCAGTGAAATTGTGCACAGTTTCTGCGTTGGCTCCTGGAGTGTTGTAAATACCCGCGCTCGCCTCCCTCGCGACAGAGCGCATATTATATAAATTATGTCAGTACTAACCGCTTATGATTATTACTGAACTGATACCAAATTGCCTGCGATGCACGAAGAGACAATTAATTTTGACACCCCTAATATATATATATATATATATATATATATATATATATATATATATATATATATATATATATATATATATATATATAGTTTGATTCACTCGTCCCCACGTCAAGTACAAACCTACGCCCTTGGATAATTCATTGGGTTTTGTGCTCAAATGACCCACACATCTATTGAATCAGATGTTATGTGATGTGTGGACGAGTAGCACATCTGCTCAGGAAAGTTTAGACATGAGAGGATGTGAGGAACATTCAAAATAAAGGGAACATGGAAAAGTTAAATAAATACTTAGGGAACACGTGCCAAAACTCCTACTACTGCATGTCAGAAATATGCTCAGTCTATGAGAAAAAAGCTTGCCCTCAGACAACAGGTTGAGTATTGCATGTGATAACTAAACAGTATCTGTATGTGATGAAAGAAAACAAAATAATGGCGTGACGTTCAAGCATTTTGACTTTGCCCTTGATCTAAGGTACTTGAATTAGATCGGAGATGGCTTTAGCTCAGCATGTTTTGTTGAATGGCTCCACATTGTGTCTTCAGGCTCAGGTAATCATTTTATTTGTGTTGTTCTTTCCTCTCAGAGAGAGGGAATCTGCGTTGACGGAGCTCAACTCTTTCCTCAACTGACAGGCTATGTGTTTGGTTTTAATTGAGCCCCGTTTTCATCTGCTCAAATGGGAAGCACATGGATAAAGCTGTGCACCTGGTTCTGATCAGCTACTGACTTCGACAAGCACACGCTCCATGCCAATGAATAAAGGATTCCTCAGTCTAGATCCAATCTGATGTTGCTATTGGTCATCATTTAGCCATTTGGCACAGATGTGCCGCGTATATTAACCTTCATTGCCTTTGACACAAGGGACCATGTCTTTGGTAGTTTTCAGTTATAACCACTAGAGGGAGACACTGGACATTTTCTGAGCATGCAAATTCAGGTCATCGCAGCAATTGGGATTTTTCACCCAAAAGTGTATCTGTATCCCTCCTTTCCTCTGTGGAGGAAAGAGTTTAAAGGGTTTTAGTTTTTAGTGGAAATCAAAATAAGTTTAGAAAAAATGTATAAACATCACGCATTACATTACTTATTTTATTATACTTAAATATTTAAATATTTTAAATGTAAAATACCGCATTAACCTGAGCAGCTGTTTTCAGGCTCTGTTTTACTGATTGTTGCTTCTTTTTAAAAATGTATACACTCATATTTGCTATAACGTTGCATGATCACATCAGGTTCAGCTGGAGAAAGAAATGGTGATCTCTTTTTTTAAGATGTTGCCTCGGTCACTCGTAATATCTGCGTTCCATTGATAATGCCTTTTTATAGTCACGGTGTGTGCGCCTCAACTCTGACTCAAAGTTGATTGACCCAACTCAGATCCGCTATTCTGAAACCGAAAACTCTTTAAAAAGTTTTTAATCTCTCGGTAAATCAACTCAGAGTTTAAGTTTAAACTCTGAGTTGTTTGAACCTCCTTATTGAAACAGGCCCCTGGAGACACAGTTGATTGTTTGTGTTTTTTAAGGCATGTGATTGTGTAAGCATTTAACGCAGGGATGTCAAACTCAGTTCCTAGAGGGTCGCAACCCTGCACAGGTTAGTTCCAACCATGCTCCAACACACTTACCTGTAGGTTTCAAACAAGCCTGAAGGACTCAATTAGTTTGATCAGGTGTGTTTAATTAGGGTTGGAAGTAAACTGACAAATTTGCATGAGTCTGTGTGTTAACAGCAGGAGTAGACTTGTAGTGGTTCACTAACCGAGAGTGACAGATGCGAATAATAAGAAATGTATCAACTGCTTCAGTGCAGACAACCTGCTTCAAGCTGCCTTTGGATGAGCGCAAGTTGTAATAACACCACAAAACACGTTTAATGCTGGCCGAAATCTGTGGGAAATAAAAATGGCAAGCTTCTCTGATTTCTGTGGCATTTGCTTGATCTCGTGTTCATTTCTGCAATCTCAGATTTGCTAAATCCTGGAGGGAACTTATTATGGTTTAATTACTTCCATCTGTCTCATGTGCTTGTAATAGTTTGTCTATAACAGCATAAAGACCTGTCGATTGAGGAATTTGGCCATCAGTCCTGTGAAATGTCTTATCAGGCGCCTGCTGAAAGACATGTTTTGCTATGGACTCAATGAGCCTAAAAAGTAATGGCTCGCTGCAGGAGAGATTAACTACAGTTTACAAGACTTAATGGTTGATGCTAAGTGGTTCCTCTTTCACAAAAGTAACAGAAAAAAGAGATAAAAAGAGGATTAGACTATGCAGGCTCCTTAGTTTTTGTTGGAGTTCAATGGTTATGGAGCTAGGTTCACTCTTTTCCACATCCTATTCAGCCATCAAGACTCCTCATCTGGCATGGCCACCATAGTCAGAGCTCTCAGCCATCATGGTGGCTGCCTCAGAGACTTCAGACATCATGTTGGCAATCCCTGAAGCTATACAGTCAGTCCTAAGGCAATCGAGACTGGCATCCAGTGTGATGGACAACCCAGCAGCCTTAAAAGTCGTGCTCTCCTTAACACTTTAACTGTCTTGGCATGACCAAGGCAGTTTCTGAACCCTTTGCCTGTTCTGTCACAGCCAAGGACCCTTACTACAAAGTATTTGCAATGGGTGATTAATTGAAATGACACTGCAAACACAAGTCATGCACATTTTGTGAGGGAATCATGGTTGTATGATCAATAGTAAATCTCCTTCGAATAATGATCTCCTTATAGGGTTGCGCTATGAACAGAAGCTTTAACTGCTTTAATTGGTTCTGCATGACCAATAAACACATGGCTAAATAATCAAGCCATATAATGATTTATTTCAAACTTTCAACTGAAGTTTTGAGTTAAAAACAAATTATTAACAACATATACTACAGCAGGGGTCACCAATCTCGCTCCTGGAGGGCCGGTGTCCCTGCAGGGTTTTGCTCCAATTTGCCTCAACACACCTGCCTGGATGTTTTAAGTTTAATGCTGCGGTCACATTAGAGTATGTGTGTGTGAAATTGGTCCATGTTTTGAATTTCAGTCCAAAAGAGGTCATGTTTTGATCCTCGATTGGTCTAACGCAATAATCGCAGATCTGAGTTCAACAAGTTTAAACTTACGAACTGCGAAACTTGTCACACGGGCTTGCGTTACCGTTCTGACGCATTCGTGTATGTATGAATGGAAGTCTTCACTAGTAAGACCTTGATTAGCTTGTTCAGGGGTGTTTGATTTGGGTTTAAGCTAAAATCTGCAGGACACCGGCCCTCCAGGAACAAGTTTGGTGACCCTTTAACTACAGAGTTGTAGTTCATTAAGAAGTGATGCAAACATCTGTCATTATTACAGAAGGAATAGCCTTCCTGATAATGTCCGAAGCTCAGACAAACTCTCGCAGTTCATAACTTGATTTAAAGACCTATCTTTTCAGTAAAGCATACATTCAGTGCATCACTTAGCGGTATGACACATGAATGTGCTCTGCACAGGTTTTTTGCATCTCGATTATATACGCTATGAACTCTTTATTCTCTATTTCCCCCTGGGGATACTCATCCCGAGAACCTCAGAGACTATGCAGCACCACTGATTCGATCTAATACCAGCAACGAGATGATCCCAAGGTTTCTATAATCCTGGCAATCTGTATCCTGAACAGCTGCTGTGGTGGTCATGGAGGAGTGGAGAGCATACAACTGATTCCTGTAACGCTCCAGGGACAGACGAGTCTCGCTAATGTCCAGCTTCTCCAGCGCCTAAACTGCAGCTCTGCACAAGACGTTTGGACATAGGAGAAATAATCTTGCCCAATTGAGCCTGGTTTTTCTCGAGGTTTTTTAATTCTTCACTTTAGCCAATTGGTGAAGTTGTTTCCTCGCCGCTGTCACCACTGGCTTGCTTGGTTCGGGATCTGTAGAGCTGCGCATCGATGAATTTGCTCTTCAGTGTTTGGACTCTCAGTAATGATTATTAACCACACTGAACTGAGCTAAACTGAACTTAAACTCTGAAAACTGAACTGACACTGTTTCAATTTACTATGTTTCAATCTTCTATGTGAAGTTGCTTTGACACAATCTACATTGTAAAAGTGCTGTACAAATAAAAGTGAATTGAGTTGAAAGTATTATCTCAATGTCATGATCATCTGATCAAATCGATTTCGATTATACACACAATTTTGTATAGCTGGTGAGTGCACTACTCAGTTCAGTTAAATTGAATTCAAGTTTACTTGTATAGTGCTTTTTACAACAATTCATTCACATCATTACAATACAGTCAAAATCAGAAAAGTTAAGGAGTTGTGTAAAGGGTGGGCAGTATATAAACATAGTTAACCTGCAGTTATACTGTGTCCTTCCAAGAAAGTGATGTCCATGTGTAGTAACACATGCTCAAAGATGAGTATTTGTGTTTTAAGGATTTGTTGCTGTCAAAGTTCTCTGATGGTTGGCATCATCTATTCAAGTCCTCATAGGCTTGGAATCATTTCTTCACAGGTCTTCGATCTGAACAAGTGGCACTCCACAATCCAAAGGCAAATAGATCTAGAGGCAATCTAGAGCAAGTATTAGCATAGCTGCTGTTCGTAATTTATTTGCACAAGACATATTCAACACAGGCTCACTGTGAAAACGTACCCCGTATACATTTCTGGAGAGCACAAATTATGTAGCCAGAGCTATATGGCTGCATTTCGTATTTATAACAAATGCTACGGGGCGGTATGACACTGCTGACGGCTTCTGTTTCCTATCGTGCTACCAGGTAATCGCTTATCACCACTTTTCTGCTGTTACCAGTTTCCCCAGTAGCTCGCCACACTGCAAAAAATGCTTTTCTTGCTTAGATTTTTTGTCTTGTTTCTAGTCTAAATATCTAAAATTTCTTATATCAAGAAGCATTTTCTAGACAAGCAAAACATATTGTCTTGTTTTGAGAAATAAAATGCCAGTATTAAGTGAGTTTTTCCTTAAAACAAGCAAAATAATCTGCCAATAAGGTAAGCAAATTAATCCTGTTTTTTCTTTTGACGTAAGATTATTTTGCTTACCCCATTGGCAGATTATTTTGCTTGTTTTAAGGAAAAACTCACCTATTTTTGGCATATTATTTCTGAAAACAAGACTATATGTTTTTCTTGTCTAGAAAATGCTTCTTGATTTAGGAATTGTAAGATATTTGGACTAGAAACAAGACAAAAAATCTAAGTAAGAAAAGCATTTTTTGCAGTGCATGTACGTCAGCGAACTTGAGACGCAGAGAGGAGTTGACTGCAATGACAGGGTTCGAGTCTGGCAAAGAACAGTTCCAGAAAGCAGGTAAGACAAAAAAACTAAAGACAAGAAAAGGTAAGACAAGAAATTAAATAAAATAAACAAATAAATAACAAAGTGAGAACGTGGTAAGATCTGAAAACGTGGTGAAAATCAGGCGGCTGTGAGAGCTTTTCTTTTTCTGGATTGTTTTTGAAAACACTGTCGGTTGGGTTTAGGGAAGGGGGGTGTTGGTGGGGGGATTTGTCGGTCAGTCAGTCAGTCAGTCAGTCGACAGCGGCCTCTGGTTGATTTTGCACAAATACATCAGGCACAAATGACTCTTGCGAGAGAAATTTGAGATCTGAAAAAGCGTACACAGTAGCCTCTGATGGATTCGTGAAAAGAAAAACTGCAGAAAAAACATACCTCCTGGTACGTATTTCGCTCTGTCCAGAAATGTATGCAGGGGTACATATTAATAATTGTCACGATCACCAGCGATCAAACCACCAGAGGTCGCTGGTAAACATTCACACACACATAGGACTACAAATCTGCTTATAAATGGACTACATATTCAGTCATGCCACACACACACACACCTGCTCTGAGTCTCCACTAATTAGACTCCCACAGGTGATGCTGCTTCTAGACTGATTACTGCACTATATAAACAGCACAGATACACTCACTGTTGCTGAGTCTTATTTCCTGTTATAGTGACATTACTCCGCGTTTCTTTTGTCCTGTTTCTCCGTGTGTTCACCCTAGCCTTGTATTCTGATTCTACCTGCCTGCCGCCTGCCTGTTGAACTCTCGCCTGTTATAGTGAATACGATTCTGGATCTGCCTTCATACGTCTGTTTGCACCTGTGTTGACCATTGCTTGCCTGACTACTCAAATAAACCTGCACGTGGATCCTCATCTCTGTTGTAAGTGTCACTCCCTGTGTTACAATAATATTAATGTAATGTGAGAGACTGCTTTGACGTATCCTAAAGTCATGTGATGCATTGTGCATATGCTTTACTAAAAAGATAAGTCTTTAATATAGTTTTAAACAGAGAGAGTGTATATGACTCCACCTAAAGCAGGTGCTGGAGTTATACCAGAACAGGCTTAATCCACATGAAAATTACTCAAGGAGGCCTACTTTTAACTCTATAGATATACTGTCATGCCTAAAAAGGTAGATTTCGAACTCCCAGTCTGCACCAAAATAGCCAGAGAGGGTGTCCTTGAACTCTTTATCAGCCCATATACTCCCTCGCTTAGCCCTGTGTTTCCTCTCATATTTTAAGTCTTAACAGTGTTACGTGTATTTTGGATTCTTGGTTTTCCTTGCTGAAAAATTCAGCTTCAACCAGCCTAGGCTGGTTGGCTGGTTTTAGCTGGTCGACCAGGCTGGTTTTAGAGGGGTTTTGGCCACTTCCAGGCTGGTTTCCAGCCATTTCCAGCCTGGTGTTAGCTGGTCAGGCTGGGAGATGACCAGCTAAATCCAGCTTGACCAGCCTAGCCAAGCTGGGAGTCCAGCTATATCCAGCTTAAACCAGGCTGGTCAAGCTGGTTTTAGCAGGATTTGGCTGGTCATTTTCCAGCCTGTCCAGCTAACACCAGGCTGGAAATGGCTGGAAACCAGCCTGGAAATGGCCAAAACCCCTCTAAAACCAGCCTGGTCAACCAGCTAAAACTAGCCAACCAGCCTAGGCTGGTTTAAGCTGGATTTTTCAGCAGGGTTGGCTTCCTGCCTGCTCCTGGATTGCCTTGCTTGCTTGTTAACTTGCTTGCCTGTTGCTCATTTTAAGGTTTATTGTGTCTACTGTTTACACTAATAAAAACAAATAACAGACTTTACCTTAACTCCTTGCCTTTTAATTATTAAGTAAACAATCTACAGTTGAAGTCAGATTTATTAGCCCCACTTAGAATTTTTTTTTTTTAAATATCTTCCAAATGATGTTTACCAGTGCAAGGAAATGTTTACAGTATGTCTGATAATATTTTTTCTTCAGGACAAAGTCTTATTTGTTTTACTTTGGTTAGTATAAAAGCAGTTTTGAATTTTTTAAACACCATTTTAAGGTCAAAATTATTAGCCCATTTAAGCTAATTTTTGTTCGATAGTCTTCAGAACAAACCATTGTTATACAATAACTTGCTTAAGTACCCTACCCTGCCTAGTTATCTTAATTAACCTAGTTAAGCCTTTGAATGTCACTTTAAGCTGTATAGAAGAAGTATGTTGAAAAATATCTAGTAAAAAACAGAAATTGTGGGAAAAAAATTAACAAGGCGCTAATAATTCAGAGGGGCTAATAATTCTGACTTCAACTGTATGTGCATAATTATGAAAGTTAAGTAAATGGGTTTAAATATTTCGAAGAAAAATCAACGTTTTGGTTTTATTGGACTAGCTTTATTCACTTTTTAAAGTAAAGTAGCAGTGTACATTTGTTCAGTTGCCCTTTAGTGATGGGAAGTTCAGATAATTTTACTGACTCGGATCTTTGAGTCTCGTTTATCGAGATGAACAAATCTTTTTTTAGAGTCATTTCGTTCATTTGGTTCAATTTGCCAAAATATTATTAAAATGTTACGGATTGCTCTCCTCAAATGGAAACATGTGTCCCCTTCATCATCAGAAAACTGGATTAAAGAGGTTCTTAATTGCATCTATCTTGAGAAACTGAGACATTGTTTTAAAGGATCACTGAACTCCTTTAACAAAACATGGAGTCCCATACTGTCAGTCATTGAGAACCTTAACATTTCAGGAACTGCTGACTAGAATTTCGAAAGGGAGAAAGAGAGACTTCTAGTTTTTATTTTACATTTTCATCCTCTGTATTTACCCATATATTTATTTTTGTTTATTTTATTTATATATATATATATATATATTTTTTTAAATGTCTTATTTATTTATCAGTGTCTTGATTCACCGTTACATACTTATTGAAGGCCTCAGAAAATAGGGAGGGGTGGGAGAGGGGAGGGATGGTGCATAGAAGGGGGTAGAGTTCTACAGATTTCTTGTTTTTATTGCTATATATTTCATGTCATCTCTTTGCTGATAGGACTTCTATTTTTCATATATATTTGTAAGTTTGTATAATATCTGGAAAAAATGCAATAAAAATATTGGAAATAAAAAATGTTACGGATTGCTTCCAAACACATCTACAACTAGCCCAAAAGGTTGATCACACGACAAATAAGTCATAAATAGAATACTATAAGAAATTATTCATAAGAAAATAATAATGAAATGTTTACCTGCTCTGTTTTCTGTGAAAGTATTTTTATCTCGTTGCTCAGCTCACCTCTTCATGTCTTCAAATGTCAGTGGTTCGTTCACGTTACAGACAGTCACATATAATCTTAACCAATGCACACAGTCTGAGTCGATAGGAGCCATAATAATTAGTTCACCTTTCAAGTCTTCTAGTTCTTGAGTCGTTCGTTCATCACGTGACAGAATGACTCAAACCCAAGGACTCGAGAGATGAACGGTTCAATTCTTTTTCCGGCTCTAAAAGCATATGATTGGCCCGTGAGGAACGAATGACTCAGACCTGATAGAGGACTCGAGAGATGAACGGATCAATTCTTTTTCTGGCTCTAAACGCGTATGATTGGCCACTCAGACCCGATAGAGGACTCGGGAGATGAACGGATCAATGGGGTATATGCCGAAGCATGCTAATAGGACTTTTAATTTGCCAGTAACCTGGGTTAAGCGTTTCCGGCGAATTGAATGCCAACGCAAAATCCGGTGCGTTTAAGGTCTGTTTTCTTTAAAAATCAGCAATCTCCACTAGCTGAGTGATATCCGATTTAAAGTGGGTCTCAGATTGTACAAGAAGCACTGCATTAAATTACATTCAACCCGGGCTCATTGTGGAAACGTAGCCCCGCGGACGTTTCTGCGGACCGCGATTTACGTCCCGGGAGGTACGTATTCGAGCGTTTTTTTTGTTCTCGCGGATCCGCGAGAGGCCGCTGTGCGCGCTTTCTCGCGTCTCTGGCGGGCGCCTCTCGGGAGCGCGCAGCGTTCGCGCCCGCGCAGCGTTCGCGCCCGCGCCGTCTGCGTGAAAAGCCGCCGGATCCAAAAAAAAAAAAAAAAGCAAAAGCCCTCGTCTTCGATTTCGACCGCGTTTTCGGATCCCGCCGCGTTCTCGCCCTTATTTTTCGGATTCCGTTTTTCGTCTTACCTGATTTCCGGAACCCGCTGTTCCCCGGACTCGATCCCGGTCGTCGTCCACCGCGGCCGGCTCCGGCTCCTCCTCCAGGGCCTCCGCTCCGCCGACGCAACGCTGTGAGCTAGGCGAACAAACTGATTGCGTCGGGAAAGCCCTCCACTCGGAGACGAGCCGTTGGCCGGCGAACGCGAAGAGGTGGGGCGGTGTGGCTCCTCGAAAAAAACCAAACGCGGCCTTTACGTACCTCCGGCCACGTAAATCACGGTCTCCAGAAACGTCCGCGGGGCTACGTTTCCAGAATGAGCTTGGGTTGATTACATTTCCCCCGCCATATCTTTATAATATGAGCATTTATTTTACCCCAGTATATTCATTGGAGCTTCTGCGTTAGCCTGCCGATTCTGACGGGCGCGTGGGAGTAAACAGCTTTTTGTCTCGTTTTACGCTTGAGCAACCAAATAAATGCTAAAGTTTATTTAACTGAATGTATTTTAATGACATTACAACATCGATGCTGTATAAGGAACCGTATAAAATGGAAAAAAGTTCTCAATAACAGGTCACCGGAAGTGTATCAGCATGGGAACAACACTAGCTCGGCATATACCCTATTAATTTTCCGCCTCTAAACGCATATGATTGGCCCGTGAGGAACGAATGATTCAGACCCGATAGAGGACTCGAGAGATGAATGGATCAATTCTTTTTCTGGCTCTAAACGCATATGATTGGCTTCTGCCTTTCCGCGATGAACGACTCAGAAGACTTGAAATGAACGATACCACCTGCACAAATGTGCGCACGCGCGAATGAACGAATCACTCCCTGAGAGTTCATATTGAAGATTCGTTCAAAATGAACGAATTGTTCATGAACGACCCATCACATTGCCCTTGCATCCTGAATTAAAACTGCTCCATTTGGTTCTTCTAGCAAAGTTTTACTATTCATTTCTGACCCTGTTTTTGTGTGTGTATATTAAAAAGGTATTTAAAAATATTCCATTAAGCGTTTATTTCATTCATCTTTTTTGGGATGGATAATTAAAACGTGTGTACAGAGAACAGTGTCCCGCAGCGGGGAGCTATACTTGTCTTTATGCATCAGTAGAATCTGAGCAGGTGTGCGGGGTGACAGCCGTGGCCCGATCCAGATGTTTAGCAAATGGAATCCCATATATCTTGATGAAGGTGGGAAATAAATCTAATGATGCATGCATCAGATCCACTGTAACACAAGCGCCACTGGACATTTTACATTTAACTTCTGTTTTAATCATTATGGCTCTTTTTACCCTCAGGTCTCTTTGAATCCATATTGATTTTTGTGACGTTAGATCAGCCAGATAGTCAAGTCATTTTTATTTCTATAGCACTTATAGAATGTTGATTACAATGAAGCTGCTTTGCATAGATGAGGGGAAAAAATGCTAAAAAGTCATGATAATATAATGATAATACAGATTTTGGAATATATTCACCATATCAGACAGACAGCAACAACACTGGCTCATTGTGGATACGTACCCCTGTCTACATTTCTGAAGAGAATTATGTAGCTAGAGGTACGTTTGGCTGCATTTTGTTTTTAAAACAAACTATACTGGGGGTTGATGCTGTCAACGGCTCCTATTAATTTTAGCGCTACCAGCTGATCGCTTACCTCATTATGGACTGCTTTTCCGGTGTTAGCTGTTTGCTCAGTAGCTCGTCGCGTATGTCAGTAGACTTGAATTGCAGAGCAGAGTTGACCACAATGACAGGGTTTAAGTCTGGAGAAGAACGGTTCTAGAAACCAGGTAAAGAAAGAATAGATAAAAACAACAGGCTAAAAATGTGGTGAAATCGGGCTTCCGCAGCGGCTTTCTTTTCCTAGATTGCTTTTGAAAACACTATGGGTATAAGGAAGGGGGTGGGTAGGGCAGTCAGTCCATTATTCAGTCCACAGCAAGCTGGTTGGATTAAGTGTATATTGTGCGAGAGGAATTTGTCATCATCAAAAAGGTAAACCGTGGCCTCTGGTGAATTAGCAAAAACTGCAAGCACCCCTTGTTACGTATTTTGCTTTCCTTAGAAATGTAGACCTGTGTATGTATCTGCAATGAGCCTGGGTTGGACAGTAGAGTAATGGGTTGAAATGGGTTTCAATGCCAGAAGCAATAGTTACAGTAGCCTGGTTTCCATCCTATTAAGCAAATCTTAAAAATAAAAAGTTTAAATTCCAAATGAGAATTAGGTGCATTTCAGTGAAGTTGTTAGAGTAGCTCACTGTAGTATTGGTAACCTAGTAACCAATCGGTGAATATCCACCTGGGTGTAATGTTTGCTATATCAGAGTTTATTCAGAAACTGTGTTTCCATTTCCAATTATTCACATAAACCCTCTTTCAAACAAGTCGAAAACCACCCCAAGCAAGGGTAAACACTTTTTTTGAAACTTTTTATTAGAATTCAAAATTTGGCATTTTTATTGCTACTTTAAAATAAACACAGGGTAATGGAAAACCCATCAATAGACTACTACACTATAAATTATTTGTAAATTAGCAGTTTTCTGTATTTTGTGATTCATGTTTTATTTCCTTGTCTATTTATGCTTTCAAATTGCATTATGGGAACTTAATCTTTCTTCAAACAAGTTTTAATCTTGAAAAATTTTTAAAAAGTGACTTTTATTAAGGTTTTTAATAGTTTAACGTGATATATTGTCTGGGTTGGTGTTGTATATTACGATATTACAGAAATCTTGTAATTAACTGTGAGTACATTTTCTGTTATTTTAGACATTCATTCATTCATTTTCTTTTCGGCTTAGTCCCTTTATTAATCTGGGGTCGCCCCAGCAGAACGAACCGCCAACTTATCCAGCTCCACTCATTCACTATGGACAATTTAGCCTACCCATTTCACCTGTACAGCATGTCTTTGGACTGTTGGGGAAACCGGAGCACCCAGAGGAAACCCACACGAACGCAGGGAGAACATGCAAACTCCACACAGAAACACCAACTGAACCAGCAAAGGCTTGAAACGGCGATCTTCTTGCAGTTAGGTGACAGCACTACTAACTGTGCCAGTGCCTCGCCCCTTTTTTAGACATTTTCTTTCGTATTATATTATTTAAAACCACTAAAAAGTCAATAAAAGTTAATTTGTTAAACTGTAGAGTTGAATTTTCAACATCATCAGAGCAGAAATCGAGGTCCCATAATCAACCCTGGCTCATTATAATTACATACCTTCATATACATTTCTGGAATACGTTCCAGGAGCTACGTTTTATTTCTTTTTTGCAATTTTTGCTTATCGTGAATCCACTAGAGGTCGCTGTTGACTGACTGACTGACTAACCAATTGACTCTGCCATCCTCCTCCTTCCCTAAACCCAACCAATAGTGTTTTCAAAAGCACAGATTGACCCACACACCCCCTTCCCCAAATCTAACTCTCGTGTTTTCAAAAGCAATCCAGAAAATAAAAAGCTCTTTTGATTTTTGCCAAGTTTTCAGATTTTAACACATTCTCACCCTGTTATTTACTTGTTTATTTTATTTGTTGGCTTTTGTCTTAACTGCTGTTTGGAACTGTTCTTCACTGGACTCAAACCTTGACATCGTAGTCAACTCTCTGCATCTCAAGTCCATTGATGTACATGGTGAGCCACTGGACGAACTGGTAACAGCGGAAAAGCCGTCCATACATAGGTAAGTGGACAGCTGTTAGCGTGAAAAGTAGCAGTATCATACCGCCCCATAGTGTTCGTTTTAAAGACGAAATGCAGCCATTTGTACCTCTGGCTACGTAATTCGTGATCTCCAGAAATGTGTATAGGGCTACGTTTTTTTTTTAGAATGAGCCTATGTTGTCCATGCAATTCACGACCTTAAATTCAATGCATATTAATGATCGTCCTAACAAAAAGTTATTTCCCATTCAATAAAAGTGAGTGATTTGTTTACCTGTCAAGAAAAAAACAGAAATTGAGTAAAAGTTTTTTTAAGGTCATTTAATTTAGGTTTGCGTGATGGAATAAATTAGGTGAGAGTGAGTAAACAATGGCAGATTTTCCATTTCCTATGTGAAATATTGGACACACGCTCCCTTAAAAGTGACCAGGAGAACATGTGATATAAATATGGGCAGGATATCAACATCATAACCTTCGGTGCACTGATGATTCTTTTCCCCTTCTCCTTCCAGCTTCACTGTCCACATCTGGTTTGACCATCCATCCCCCCAAACGCACCTCATCAATCCTTTGTGTCATCATTACCACAGTCTTCCTCGTTGCCAAAGTAAGCTGTGACACACAGACGTGAAAATGATGAATGGATTTTTCCGGACAGGAAACGACAGCCAAGGAGACACCCTGCGTACACTCATCTCCAAAGCAATTTTTCATTCAGCTTCCCCCTGCCTCGTCTTCCCAGCCCTGCCACGGTTCTAAAGGACCATCGTTGCAGCAAGAATCGAATCAAGAGATACCACAAAAGAGTTCGGTTTTCCCCCTTTTGTTCTTTTACTTGGTATGGTCTTGATCTAACACTCCAGTGAGGCTCACCAGCCACGGGCGGCATTCCTCTGCAGGGTGGACCCGATGTTGGTCAACAAAAATAATAGTGAGAAAACTCCAAATCCGGCCGTGCTCTCATTTCATTCGGGCTATATTTAAACTGAACATCGATTTGGGTGGAACGGTCAACCAGACTCCTCCGCCTTCAACAGATATGATGGTCTCCAGCTGCTCCTGCATAATAAACTCTTTTAGAGGGATAGATTCACCAAACTGTACTTTTCAAGCAGCAGTTGAAGGGATAGTTTAAAGGGCCACGAAACTCCCGTCTCAGCAGGGTGTTTTTACACCTTTAGTTTGGAAAAAGTCAGGAAAGTCAAGCTTGATTTATACTTCTGCGTCAAGTGACCGGCGTAACCCACAGCGCATGAAACGCGCGGCTGTGCATTTATACTTCTGCGCGCTGTCTCTGTTGGTCTGCATTAACACTTCCGAAACGCTAGTTGGCAGTGAGATGTAAATGTTCCTCTGTGTCGAGTTTCTTCGCTGCTGTTTTGCTTTTCCTGGACACTTCCGTGATGTACTAGTGGCTCGAACTCGCTCATTTTGAGGCAGGAACCAGCAGACGTGCAGCAACTTTAACTATGAGGTAAACACAAAACAAAACTTTCCATCCGGAGCTCCTTCACCGGACACCACACTTGTAAACAATCGCTCCATCAGGCTCGCACCATTCACGCGGCTTTCGGTCACGCCCAGACTCATCAGCGCTACCAAGCCGACCAATCACAGAGCTTGCTCTACGCGTCGTTGTGACGTGTAGTTACATTTTTTGAGAGGTGCACGTCAGCGAGGCTGATGGCCACGGCGAAGGGATATGCGTCAGCGCCGTAGCATATGCCAGCGTTTGACGCAGAAGTATAAATCAGCCTTCAGAGTGTCCAGCTCTGTTTATGTGGGAGTGTCGGGGGGAAGGAAAGAGGGAAGGTTTTGCATAAAAAAATTAGTTTCCGTTTGGGAACGCATGGCGAATGAGAGAAAAAAACCTCTGCATTTCTCAGTAACAGATGCACTGGGTAGGTATCTTCAGAAGGCTGTGTGTGCATAGACTATCCTGTCACTATCCATGTGTGTAGACTATCCTGTAGACCAGGGGTGTCAAACTCAATTCCTGAAGGGCCGAAGCCCTGCACAGTTTAGTTCCAACCCTGCTCCAACACACTTACCTGTAGGTTTCAAACAAGCCTGATGGACTCAATTAGTTTGATCAGGTGTGTTTAATTAGGGTTGGAACTAAACTGTGCAGAGCTGCGGCCCTTTTGGAACTGAGTTTGACACCTGTGCTGGAGACTATCCATGTGTGATTTGATTGGACAGGAATCACTGGACTGATTTTTCTAATCCCCATAGAAAAGAAAAAATAAAGTAGTGACTGCCGGTTGAAGGAAAATAGGGGAGTAAAAACACTGATGCTGCACTAAAAATCTACTCAAGGGAAAGTAAAAGTACACATTTTTAAAACTACTTAGTAAATTACAATTCCTGAGAAAAACTACTCAATTACAGTAGTTTTACAGGATTTGTAAATTGTTACTTTACATCACTGGTTACCCCCAACACAGCACCAACTCTATCAAGTAAAGGCTGATTTATACTTCTGCGTCAAACGCCGGCGTATGCTACGGCGCTGACGCATAGCCCTTCGCCGTGGCCATCGCTGACGTGCACCTCTCAAAAAATGTAACTACGCGTAGCAACAACGCGTAGCACAAGCTCTGTGATTGGTCGGCTTGGTAGCGCTGACGAGTCTGGGCGGGACCGAGAGCCACACGAATGGCGCGAACCCAATGTAGCGATTGCTTACAAGTGTGGATTCCCGTGAAGGAGCTCCCGATGGAAAGTTTTGTTTTGTGTTTACCTCATAGTTAAAGTTGCTGCACGTCCGCCGGTTCCTGCCTCAAAATGAGCGAGTTTAAGCCACTTGTACATCCCGAAAGTGTTCAGGAAAAGCAAAAAAACGGAGAAGAAACTCGACACAGAGGAATATTTACACCTCACAACCAACTAGCGTTTCGGAAGTGTTAATGCAGACCAACAGAGACAGCGCGCAGAAGTATAAATGCACAGCCACGCGTGTTGCATGTGCCGTAGGTTACGCCGGTCACTTGACGCAGAAGTATAAATCAGGCTTAAGGGTACTGTTGGCAGTGGCAAAGCAAGAATGTTTAGCGAGACTACTTACTACTCACTGTGTTTTCACTGTGGTGTTAAAAATGAAAAATAAAAGAGGACAGATTAAACAAATACTACAAAACTGCACAATACACATCAAGCACAAAGTTGTTCTTGCCCATGGGGAAATATAAATATGTTCATATGTGGGTTGTTGCTAGAAGGGATACAGTTGTGACCGGAAGTTAATGAGAAGTATTTGTATTATTTGTTAAATTACCTATTAATTGTATTTTATTAATGTCCACCCCTACTCCAACCACCACAGTAATGTAAATACAGTCATTTTTCTGAGTATTATTCATATTATCTATTAAATTACCCATTATATTGTATTTTATTAGTCTACTCTTACACCAACAATAAACCCAACCACCACAGTAATGTAAAAACAATTATTATACTAATTATTATTCATAATATTGATTAAATTAACCAATTAAATTGTATTTTATTAATGTCTACTCCTACATCAACCCTAAACCCAACCACCACAGTAATGTAAAACAGTTATTATACCAATTATTATTCATAATATTGATTAAATTACCCAATTAAATTGTATTTTATTAATGTCTACTCCTACACCAACCCTAAACCCAACCACCACAGTAATGTAAAACAGTTATTATACCAATTATTATTCATAATATTGATTAAATTACCCAATTAAATTGTATTTTATTAATGTTTACTCCTACATCAACCCTAAACCCAACCACCACTGTAATGTAAAACAGTTATTATACCAATTATTATTCATAGTATTGATTAAATTACCCAATTAAATTGTATTTTATTAACGTATATCCCTATTCCAACTCTAAACCCAAACACCACAGTAACGTAAAAACAACAACTATACCAATTATTATTCATATCATTTTTTAAATTACCCATTAAATTGTATTTTATGTCTACCCCCTACCCCAACCATAAAAATTCAATGTCACAGTAATGTAAAAACATTATTGTTGTACAGTGTCATAAGAATTATGCCATATTGTTGTGAGTATCCGCAGCTATATCCCATCTAGACTTTAACTCATATGTGGCAACCAGATGATGAAACTTTTCCTTCACGTTTTTAAATGTAAAAAACAATACATTGTTATGAGGTGAAAGCAGCTATGCTACATATAATTTCAACAACAAAACAGACACAGAGAGATTTCAGACTTGGTCACAGAGAGGACTGAAGATGGAAAGGTAGGCCACGGGTCAGCACACGCACAACAGACTCAAACGGAGGTGTAAATGAATATGTGTCACAGCTCACTAGCCAAAGTTTTCCCAGAGGAGCACTTTGGGCCTTCCTCGGGCAGTCGGAAAGGCACAGCGCAACCTCAGAATCACATATGTGGCTTTCTTAGCATTTGTCTTGTTTCTTCAGATTCAGTCGGTGGTGATTTAGGGGAAAATGGGCAAGCTGTGATGTTTTAAGACTGACGGTTATGCGGTCAGAGCAGCAGACAGCAGATGTGGACTTAAGTCTTAGATTAGAAAGTTATTGAAGGACAGGCCTTATACTGCTGCTGCTCCTTGCTGAAAATAACCGAGGGCCTGCTCACCAGCATTGTATTTTGGTGGCTGGTTTGGTGAGTTTGTCTTGTGTTGGAGTCCCCGCTAGGTGCCTGTACCACAAAGTTGCTTTAGATGGCCATATAACAGTCACACATTTCAATAAGCTGACAGTGCGCCATCCCTTTGAGGAAAAGAAATTTTATGGACAAAAAATCCCATTTTGGTTGTAAGGATTTACTCAAGAAATTTATCAGATTTTTTTGAAGAAATGAAGAAAAAGAAGAAGAAATTTTTTGTATGGAAGATAAAATTGGGATGAAGCTGCAAGTTGTGAAGTGTATTAGTTTTTTGCCCGACGATCGGTGGTCCTAACCTTCAACCACCACCCATTCCACAATGCACCAGCCCCTTACGACTCCGCTTATGGATGGCGGGCCTGCAGGAGGATGGTCCCACGCTGCTAGCCTGGCCAGGATCCGTAGGATAAAACCCAGTCACCAGGCGGTCACATATAAGCCCTAATCCCAGGCCTGGATCCAGGGTGGGGACTCTTACCTATAGTCATGAGCTTTTTATGACTGAAAGGACAAGAACTTGGATACAAGTGGCCAAAATTTGTTTCCTTGGCAGGGTGGCAGGGCACACTCTTCAAGATAGGGTGAGGACCTCCGTCACGTGGGAGGAGCTTGGAGTAAAGCCACTGCTCCTCCACATCGAGAGAAGGCTTGGGAATCTGTTTCGGATGCCTCCTAGACGCCTACCTAGGGAGGTGTTCCAGGCATGTCCCACCAGAAGAAAGCCTCAGGGAAGACCCAGGACATGCTGGAGGGACTGTGTCTCTCAGTTGGCCTGGAAATGCCTCGGGATCTCCCGGAGGAGCTGGATGAAGTGTCTGGGAAGAGGGAAGTCTGGGGTTCTCTCCTAAGACTGCCGACCCCGCGACCAGTATTTATTATTAATAAAGGATGCTGGGCGACCAGTGAACAGAGCATTACAGTAATCCAGTCTAGAGGTCAGAAAAGTATGAGCCAGTTTTCTGAGTTTGAGATAGAGAATGCTTCTTAGCTTAGCAATATTTCTCAGATAAAAGAAGGCTGTTTTTGTAACATGGTAACAAATTGCTCTCTAATATAACATCCAGATTTTTTACAGTAGAGCTAACACTAACATCGTATCCCTCTTAATTGCAGGTTGAGATGTGAGATTCGCTGTGTGCAGGATTTTGGCCCAATAAATAATACTTATGTTTCGTCTGAATTTAAAAGAAGGAGATTGTTGGTCATCCAAGCTTTTACATCTTTAATACACTCAGATAGCTTAGAAAGTTGAGATGTCTCATCAGAATTTGTTGAAATATATAACCGAGTATCGTCTGCATTGCATAGCAGTTCCTTTGAGATAATCTAGAAACTGGTGCTCATTAACTTTCATAGTATTTATGTTCCTACTATGGATGTCAATGTTATTTAGCATTCTTCAAAATATAATCTGTTGTGGTCAGCAGAAGAAAGAAACTCATAGAGCTTTAGAATCGGAGTAAATATTTTATTGGGTGAATGATCCCTTTAAAGGGCCATGAAACCCCCTTGTTTCAGCAGGGTGTTTTCACTCCTCTACTTTGGAAAAAGTCAGAAAAGTGGGAGTGTCCAGCTCTGTTTAGGGGGGAGTGTCGGAGGAACTAAAATGGGATGGTGTGGGAGTGTCTATTTGGGCACGCGCGAGTTTCAGAGTACACACACACACGGGAGAAAGTGATGGTGTTTACATGGACATCTGTAGTCGAATTATTTGCCAAATTATTAAATGGTGGACTTTAACTGCAGTTTGGCTCTTTCATTCAGGGAAATCATTCATGTCCCTCGCGACAAACGAGATATTTGATTCGAGGAACTGCTTTAAGCGTGTATTTTTCATGCAATGTTTGATACCGCACAGCGAATGAGAGAAAAAAAACCCTCCGCATTTCTCGGAAACTTAGATGCACACGGCAGGTAGCGTCAGAAAGCCGCGTGTGTTATTCCGGTCACAAAAATGCTGTGAAAACCCTACACGAGGTTAAAGTTTGGTAGTGGTGCCAACATGTTTACACTCTGTGCAATAGTTAACTTAGTTCGATACGAACAAACTGAATAAACAAAGAGCACTGGTCGCTCACTTACCAAATCTGTAGAGACAGGACAATCACCAGCAACTAGAGCCGTGTTTTTATTAAGAGGAGACTACAAGCGAATCCGGATCTCAGCGTTTGCAGAGAACAGCTCTCAGGTAAACAATAATCCTCCTTAGACACGTAAGTTATTGTTGTCGAGCGTCGCGTACACTGTTAATCCACGCGTGACTCCAGCTGCACTCTCACAGAGAGAAAATGAAAACAAAACTTAACTGCCAACACAACGTGGCGTCTCTGTCGTCTAAACACTGTGACAGTAATGAATATTAATGAAGTTGTACAATAGAGCGCGCTGATTGGTTTGAACCAAGCCTTACTCATGCATTAATGCATCACACTGTAAGACGTAATAAAACTCACTCTGGCACAGACACCCAGTCTGCATGCTGGAATACACGCTATTATGTCATGGCCGTGACGCAGCTTCAAAAATTCGTTTCAAACCGGAAGTACGAATTTGCTTCAAATAACGCATAAACAACCAATTTACACTTTTTAGCGAAATATAGGTGTCCTAAAAGTGTTTTTAGCAGTGTGGGACACATATACGACTGTCAACAGCTCAAAAAATGTGTTTTGGTGTTTCGTCACCCTTTAAGCTATTCATTGAATATATGTTATTTATTTGGTAGCACATATGAGCAAATCTGCATTTACATTATAATATCTGATCAAATTTATTTCTGAATGCCTCTAGAAGGTTAAAGGTGGCTACGCTCATAACTTTGTAGACCCTGTTTACATCAGGTAAAAGTTGGGAGTATGGTACAAATGCTAAATAATTTATTTTAACAATATATTTAAGCATAAATTGCATTTACTAGTAACAAATGTTCACATATTAGATTAGTTGGCTTTTGAACTTCTGGGAATTACCCCAGAGACAACTTTATCCCCCTCAGAACAGTCCTCCTGAGTTTCATTGGCAAGCAGGGGAGTTTCCTCTTGCCATGTAAATTGTATTAGATTTTTCAAAATGTTATAATGATCACTTGTGCTGTGTAAATGTGTATTCATTCTCCACATTCTCCCAATTTCGGGAGACAGAACAAAACAGGGGATGGGTCTGAAATACGGGAGACTCCTGGGAAAAATGGAAGAAGGCTATTGTCAGATTTGGAAGATAGTAAAATTTTTATTATAGATTACCACAACAAAGTGTTTTAGTGGACTAGCTTGCGTTAATTTAAACAAATTAAAGGGTCACAAACCCCCTGAGTTAGCAGGGTCGTTTCACACCTCTAGTTTAGAAAAAGTCAGGTAAGTGGGTGTGTCCAGCTCTGTTGAGGTGGGAGTGTCAGGGGAGGGAAAGAGGGAAGGTTTGCATAAAAATGGGAGTTTTCGTTTGGGCATGCGCTGATTTTCACCAAGGCAAAACAAACAGACAGGCGCAGGGGAGAAAGACAGTAGCTGCGTCCCAAATCGCATACTTATGCACTATTCTATGCCATTTTGTAGTATAAATAGTGTAAGTAGTGTGTTCACACTGAAAACTCTAAAAATAAAAAGTGCACTTTAATTACCCGGATGATGCACTCATTCAGCCGGTAAAATGAAGTGTGGAATGATGGACACTTCACACACTCAACGACCGCAGGTTTGCTTGCGTAGCGGAAGGGGCGGAGCTATCGGACGCACAAGTTGAATAACTTTATTTATTTTGGATGGTGAAAGCAAAATTCTTCTACGAGAGTGATTATAG
This sequence comes from Danio rerio, assembly GCF_052040795.2. Classification (NCBI taxonomy): domain Eukaryota; kingdom Metazoa; phylum Chordata; class Actinopteri; order Cypriniformes; family Danionidae; genus Danio; species Danio rerio. Next base: position 61,932,499 of record NC_141023.1, read on the forward strand.
CGCCTTCCGATGGTGAATGCGGCAATACTCACAGCAGGTATTATTTGATAATTCGGCTGTTTACTTCACTGATTTGGCAACTGTCAAACGTCATCAGGGAAACGGTTTGAATTTCCGCTTAGTAAAAAAACATTAGTGTGCCATTTGGGACGACACTACATACATATACTTACCTGTTGAGTGTGTAAGTGCATAAGTACATAGTGCATGAGTGCATAGTGTATAGTGTGCCATTTGGGACGCAGCTAGTGACTCTGTTTATGTCACCGACTCGGTCCCAGTCATTCCCCTCACTGGCCAGCAGAGGTCACCATCCCCGGACTTCTAATCATTACGTCATCCATTTACACTGATAGCCTACACACCTGAAGCGCATCCAGATAATCATCCACGCTAAAATCAGCACACACGCACTCAGTCATTGCGAAGTCTTGTTCTGCCCCGGCTAACACTACTGACCGTTTCTCTACACTGCCTGCTTTTCCGTTGCTTACCTTACCTTGCCTTGTTCTCCGACCTCGTCCTGCCAGCCCCCTGTCTAGTACCTCAGCCTGATTACCGACTCTGATTCTAGCAGCCTGCCTTGAACTCTAGCCTGGACACTGACATTGAGATTCGCCGCCTGCCTCTGACCCATGCCTGAACATTCATACTGTGATTACCTGCCGTTGATCCGTCAACGTAACATTATTGTGTTTGATGCGAGTTCGCACACGCGTTACATCTGTGTGCTTGTGTTTATTAAACTTTGTTTAATAAATTTACTGCAAATGGATCCCTCTGTGTCAGCCCCTTTGTTACAGTTTACATGGACATCAGTAATTTAATTATTTGCCAAATTATTAATTTGTCGACTTTAACTGCAGTTTGGCACTTTCACTCAGGAACATTTTATCCATGCCCCCTGTGACAAACGAGATATTTATTTCCAGGAACTGCTGGAAGAGTCTAGTTTTAATGGAATGTTTAATACCGCACGGCTAATGAGAGAAAAAAAAAACTCTGCATTTCTCAGTAACTTAGATACACTCAGTAGGTAGTGTTAGAAAGCCGTGTGTGTATAGACTATCCTGTCACAAAATGCGGCTAAAATCCTACACAACTGTAACGAGGAGACTGACACGGAGGGATCCATTATGCAGTATTTATTTATCAAGCTCTCACTCAAACACACAATATGCACCAATGTGCAAACACACATCAACAAACGTCTTAAAGGTATCAAGACTGGTGGTAAACAGACACAGAGGGATTTACCAGACATGGGTCAAAGGCAGGCTGCGTGAATCAGAGTCCGTGTATCAGGCTTGGGTCGTGGGCAGGTAGCGAGTATCAGAGTCCGTGTATCAGGCGTGGGTCGTGGGCAGGCAGAAGGCGAAGCAGAGTCAGAAACAGGCTGGAGTTGTACACGAGAGATCAGGCAGGAAATAACGCTCAGTAATGCTGGCCGGGGCTAAACAAGACTTCACACTGACTGAGCGTTTGGAACTGGCTTATAAAGGGTACGTGGGTCGTTAGCTTGATTCAGAACAGGTGTATGCACAATCAGCGTATGTGGATGATGTAATGCTAGAAGTCCGGAGATGGCGGCCTCTGCTGGCCAGCGAGGGGAGTGACTGGGACCGAGTCGGTGACAACAACGATAATAGTTTGACTGCGGTGTTTACACTCGGAGAGCAGCATTTACAGCGGATCTTTCAGTCCATAATATTGAAGTGATATTTAAACATTTTAAATTTAGATTTCTTGCAGACACACAGAACAGAAGAGACATCTAAAATATAAATGCTTTCTATTGTTAACTCTGTGAAAGAGTAGACTCATGAAAGCAAGGCTGGACACCAAACCTGCTTTTATAAAAAACTGTGTTTCCCAGCCCTCTTCCTGGAGCTCCCAAGTCTCCCTTATTTGACCCATTCATTTCAGGTCATAGGTCCATATTTACACTGTGTGGCTCATGCGACCCAATTCTAATTTATTTCTCCTGTGTGGCACAGATTGCCTTATGATCGTGTATGTAGAAAAAAGGACTTAATAAAAGTTTCAGATCTTATTCAAATGTGGAAATAAATGTGATTCATGAATCGGGTATTTTGTATATTGTGTGTGTAAGCATGGATAATCGCCTACCAATGCATGTTGTACTCTACTTAAAAAGCGAAGGTGCCTCTGATGTTTACATCTCTGAACCGATGTAGAAGCGATCATTGAAACATGACCACTCTGATGTTTAGCTGACCTTTAGGGATGGTGTGGAAAGCAAAACATTGCATAATCAGTCAGTATGTATGCACATTGTTGTGTTTCTATGTGTATAGCAGCGTTTCTCAAACTTTTTTCTCCAAGTACCACGTCAGAAAAAAATTATCTCTAGAAGTTCCACCATAATGACCAGTATTGAAATACAGTAGCGTAGTAGGCCAAATTAAGCAGCTACAGCTCTGCACAGCTCGAAAACGAGGCAGATTACTATTTTTTTTACTATTATTACTATTATTAAGG
>NC_141023.1:61940000-61967500 GCF_052040795.2 Danio rerio
ATGACTAAAATATACAATTTATAAATATCTGTTGAATTTTGTTTTTGTTTAAATGCACCAAAATACATATATTCACAGAGAAATGGATAAAATATATATATATATATTTTCAAAATGAGGTGTACTCAGTTATGCTAAGCACTGTATATATTTGTAAATTTACAGCGATTTAAATATGTAAATAGCCAGTTTTGCAATATTTTTAAATATATGTTGCATTTATGTTCATGATTTGTTCAAGATTCTGATGGTATGATAACCTTGGATATAAATATCACGGTATTGTGATTACTGCTGTAAAATACATTATTTTTAAATGTCTGGGTAAAAAACAAAACCTTTTCCCCCTTTGTACACAATATATTTTATTCTGGGAAACATTTATGATATTTTGGAACAGTAAACATGTCAGGCTGAATAGTTTAAAAGAATTATTGACTTCTGCTGTCTTCACTTGTTTCAAAAACACATATTTATTTGGAGATTTTTTTCTGCTGGAGAATAAAAAAAAGTAATTAAAAAATCTTACTCATACCTTTGGAACGGTATTGCAGCAAAATTTGACAGTTTTAAAACCTTGACTTTTCCAAATCGCGGTATACCTTAAACACTGTTATCGTCCCATGCCTATTTCTCAGTACACATAACTTCATACGTTATACAAAAGCATAGGGTACTTTAAAATAGTAGATGTGGCCTTTTCATGAAGCAGGTACCTTTAAATAAAACTATATAATATATGCTACTACAGTTGAAATTAATAACCCCCCTGAATTATTAGCCTGCTTGTTTATTTTTTCCCCAGTTTCTGTTTAACTGAGAGATGTTTTCAACACATTTCTAAACATAATAGATTTAATAATTAATTTGTTTCACATCTCAATTGTTTAATAACTGATTTATTTTATCTTTGCCATGATGATAGTAAATATTATTTTACTAGATGTTTTTAAGACACTTCTATACAGCTTAAAGTGACATTAAAAGGCTTAACTAGGTTAACTAGGTTAATGAGGTTAAGGTAATCAGGCAAGTTATTGAATAATAATGGTTTGTTCGCTATCGAAAAAATTATAGCTTAAAGGAGCTAATAATTTTGACCTTAAAATTTGTTATAAAAAATTTAAACTGCTTTTATTTTAGCCAATAAAAAAAAATAAAAGACTTTCTCCAGAAGAAAAAATATTACCAGACATACTGTGAAAATTTCCTTGCTCAGTTAAACATCATTTGGGAAATATTTAAAAAGAAAACCATAATAACAATAGGGGGGCTATTCTGACAATAGTCTATTACTTCTAATAGTATTATTGCACTACTAATAAAATTTTAAAACAGTATGATGTGAATCTTCAGTGTAACTTACCCTTTGAAAATGACTAACGTTATATATGAAATATTTTGAAAACATTTAGTTCAAACATGCATTTCGAGCAACATTCTGATGCAAACAAATCACAATTACCAGCAATAAACATACATTTAAATAACATTTATGTATATCACACGACATGTCGACATTACACACGACATTGTGCGTCGTTGTCATTGCAGTTCAGTCATTATTCTTCGTTTGTCTCTGGTTCCCCTCAGGCGCATTCAGAGAAACATTTTCTCGACGAGTTCGCGTAAAGCTCATCCAAACTTTTTCGTCTCCATCGCTTAATTCTTACCAATGTGTCCAGAAATCCGTCCCGCGTGTGTATATCATAATTCTCCGAAGAAAGAAGCCTTTTTAATCCTTCAAGAATCGAGCTTTTAGTAATAATTCTCTTCCTGGTGTGCTCTTCGAGTTTATCGCTCCAGGGCCGAAAGAAGAGGGTCCGCCTTTGGAGCGCCTTGAAACTGTCCCTTCTTATCTGCTTTCATCATCTAACCCTGGGACGCCTTGAAACCGTAGATCCAGTTATTTCTTTTTTTCAGATAGCCCAATGCGGACTGGCGAGCAGCCAATCAGAGTCTTGTTTACACTCCGTGAGTGACAATGCGATGGCAACGGGCCAACCAATCAAATCCTTTTCTAAAGGGAGCCTTTTTTAAAGCATGTTCGTGAACTAAGGACATAACACATGCTATAAACTAGTACAATCAGGCTTATTCATAGTGTAGTATTTATATTCACACTGGTAATGACTGTTGTCATTCACCACACATATCGTATCAAATAATGGCGTTCTTATGTATATAAAAAAATAGATGTAGCTGGATACGCTTTGTACAGACTCATCCAGTGCTGAATTATAGGCTTGTTTGTTAAAATAATATTAATTATTTGCAGTCACTCCAACCTGTATTCATCACTTCGCTTGAATTTGCCGCTCGCCTCATTGAGCTCGCTTATCCCATCGGACTCCTATTGGTCGCAGATTTCGACCAATCAGAACGCGCAAAGTCCCCAGGAGTGCGACGTCACCTCATTATCATTCGTAAATGTGACCAATGAGCGCGTGTGTTTACTCTCCTGGAGCGAAGAGGCACGGTCGGCGCCGGACAAGAGAATCGCCGCTTTGGAGACTCGATTCGCGACTACAGTGGCCTATAGAGAAGCCCGAGACCGGCGAGCGACAACTGCTGCAAAACCCGTTTGAGAGGAACTATAAGGACCGAACCACTGAAATATGCTTTCCAAAACAAGCGACATCATTTATCTGACTGTTTTTCTTCTTGATTTCTAATTAAAGATATTTATTGTTATGCACGGATATAACACACCAGTAAGTAATTCGTTTATATTTATATTAAATTCATGTGTCATGGTTGTGATTAATAATAATAATAATAATAATAATAATAAATAAAAGCATTTATGCAGTTATAGTGCAACATTTACAACAGCGAATGGAAACAATAAATATAAACAATCAAATTGCACGGTGCCATTTAACGTTACGTTAGCCTGCTTTTTCATCCACCCCAATTAAATGTTATATTTTCAAGGCGTTTGATACGTAATTTTGTGAAGATAATTTATATATCCGAATGAGCTTGTGTTCAGCACTCAAATTAAATATGGTGATATATTTTCCCGAGTTCTGTAAGCCACGTACATATTATAAAATGCATCTCAAAACATTTGTATTATTAAGGTAATTGTGCGCTTTTATTTGTCCTGTTTGCTAAATCTAATTTAAACCGAATTGTTTTATTGTCATGTTAGAAATCGCAGTCCCTGATTTGAAACATGACAACGTAAAAATAACAAACAAAAGGGACGTGATTCATCAAAAATGTCCTAGCTGTCATTTATTATCATCATAATCAGGGTTGTGAACGTATTAATGTTTATAATTATTGGCAATCATCAATATTTTGATACATTTCTCATCCGGCTTGACACAGCGACTCGTGTCTCTGCTGGTGTCCGGGCAGCGCGTTCCCCCACCCCGTCAACATTACCCACAGACAGACCCACATATGGAAGTCATGCGAAATATAATCTTCGATACACACAAAATATCATGCTTTATTTACTTATTTTGCGCACATAGACATAACTGCATATTTTATAGCATATTACTTCATGCATAGCATGCACGATTCATAAAACCCCCATCAACAACTGCTGTATTTACGCCGCGATTATGCAAATATTTAACAACAATCCCATTTGAGCTGTCGATACAAAGCATTTAGGTGTTGAATTGCATGGAAAGGCTCGTGGTTAAAACAAAGCATGCAGTGTGTGATTGAATGTGCTCGAAAATGGTCGGCTGTTCAGTGCTGGGGCTGCTCGGTAATGGCTGACGGAGAGCAGCAGACAAAAGCTGCTGTAAAGCCTCATTGGTTTGCATGCATGGCCCGCTACGACGGAAAGCAATTTATTTCCTTTGTATATTTTCCGAAAGTGCTGTAATTTATCGCGTTCTGCGTATATCGATTAGGGAAATCCCACAAACAATTAATTTGCTGGGTGACATTCAGTGTTTTTTCTTCCCTAAATGAACAATTCTAGCAGAGGCAGCACAAATAGGCTCGTTGGGAACTGATAAAAGAGATTTAATATTAGTGGCTACAATATAATTTGGAACTAGACACTCGATGTTTTAATGCTGTAAATTGCAAAATGCATCATAAAACAATTGATGATTGCAGTTGTTTACATGCACACACAATCACACACTTGAGCTTTTAAGTGTACACAAAAAAGCAAAGGGGTGTTTGTTTGTGCTACCAAATGGTTATATGTTGCATTTTATTTTGATCACAATGGTTAGGTAGGCTATACATGTTGATTTCTTTTTTAATAAGAGTGCATTTGTGGTGCCACTGTCATGTAAAATAAAACAGGCATCGTTTTTTTCTTCTTTTGAAATATTTTCCAAATCATATTTATCAGAGCAAGGATTCATATATTCACCCCTTTGCTTATTTTTTTTTACTGGAATTTCACACCATAATACTGTTTTACTGATATTTTACTTGCAGTACAATAACAATTTTAGAATTATTAGACTATTGTCAGAATTATTAGCCCCCCTATTATTATTATTATTATTTTTAAATACTTCCCAAATTATGTTTAACATAGCAAGGAGATTTTCACAGTATGTCTGATAATATTTTTTCTTCTGGAGAAAGTCTTATTTGTTTTATTTTGGCTTGGATAAAAGCAGTTTTTAAGTTTTTTAATATACATTTAAGGTCAAAATTATTAGTCCCTTCAAGCTAGATTTTTTTTTCAATAGTCTACCGAACAAACCATCATTTTAGGCCTACAATAAGTTGCCTAATTACCCTAACCTGCCTAGGTAGCCTAATTAACCTAGTTAAGCCTTTAAATGTGACATTAAGCTGTATAGAAGTGTCTTGAAAAATATCTGATCTAATTATTATTTATTGTCATCATGGCAAAGATAAATTAAATCAGTTAAAAAAAGAGTTATTAAAGCTATTATGTTTAGAAATATGTTGAAAAAAAATCTGTTAAACAGAAATTTGGGAAAAAAATAAACTGAGGGCTAATTATTCTGACTTCAACTGTACATATATATATATATATATATATATATATATATATATATATATATATATATATATATATATATATATACATACATAAACAGGTATATTTTGAATGTATTCAATTTACAAATGTGTCTAACACTAAATAATTTACTTCACTCATCCAACTACAATGTTATAGTCGAGCATGTCAAATGCAGCACACAATAGGCTGACATGTCATTTAACGTTTGCTTGTTATTTGCCATCGTGTGTAAGTGTGTATACAACACAAAGACACAATTTAAAATGTAATAAAAACACAATGTTGAATGTTTCTATGTTCTCTGCGTGTATTTATATCCATACACACTCAGAGAATCGCTCTCTCTCTCTCTTTATTAGGCCTATTCAATCACTGCCATCTATGGCCTTTTCGCATCTCTTTCACATCAATTCAATGGACGCTTACACATATATAAAAAAAACAAATGCAATTCTTCATCTAAACGAATATAAATCACAAATAGGCTGCAATGCATACTGCAGTTTTGTTTCATGTGACGATTGACGAGAGCATGGAGCAGATCGATGTCAGCTGTAGTGCCGTGGCATAGCGAGATTATAACGTCTCCTTTCTTTCTTTGTAGAAAAGATGATTGAGGACTTCAACCTGAGCAGGAGAGGCGAGCCTTCCACTAAAACAAACGCAAACGGATTACACTACACAGGTTTCCTCTGATTTCCGCTTGATTTGGGATTATATCGGCTGTTTTGTTTGGAATGGAGGGTCGTGATTTCTCCGCTCCGGCACACCTCCTCTCAGAGCGGGCCACTCTGGTGCACCGCGCCGCCTCTCGCATCTCGTCCTCCGGCCACGGCTCTGTTCAACATGCGCCTCATTTTCCACCCGGGAAATATTATCCTTCTCACTTACCGATGGCGGCGCATTCAGGTTGGTCGCGTTTTCTTTATTTCTCTCTCATTCGGGGGCGTTTATTTGAGGCATTATCCTTGTATTTTACACACCATTCCAGAGATGATGTTTGCATGTTTATATTAGGCATGAATTGGATTATATTGATTATATCAGAAGACTTTCTAACCATAAACACAGACCTGAATGTAATATCAAGGACATTTAAATCCACACTCAAGAACCTTCAATAACAAAACAAAAAGTGGTTCCTGTTAGGGATGTTTTATTGTTATATTTTGGTGCTACAAATGTAAACCATCACAAAGTATTGAAAACAAAACTCTGAATGACTGAGCAGAATTGTGCAGGTGTTAAATATCTAGCAAAACCAGATATTGGTTTAATATTTAATTGGACATTTTATTTTATCTGAGAGATAAAAGTACGTGTGAATTGTATAAATAGCATTTCAGAATACGGGTTACGAAAACAATGAGCATTTTTAATAGCAAAAGTGTGTGGTATCTTTAGAATATAGCTTAATAATTATTTACATAATTTTATTGCGTCAGTAGTGCTTGAATCTTTGGGATATACACATCTTCAGGTTTTATACTAAAAGATAAGCTATTTTTGTAGCATAAATGAGAGAAATATTATTCACTGTCAGATGCATTTTCTTAGTAATTTGCACCATTCTTGAACAAAGACCTACTTGGTCCAAAATGTGTGTTATTAATAAAGAAAACAGTACGCTTGAAGCAATTAAGTGAAGAATATTGCCTTGCACAGCTAAGGACTTATTGTTCTACTGTAATACACCCATTTAGTGCTTTGTATTTCTATTATTTTTAGTACAATCCACCACACTAAAACCCCAATAATGAGTCTTGAATTTGAATAATTTGGTTATCATACCTCAATAGATTATAGTTTTGTTTATATATGGATTTACACCCATCTTGTTGCTTTAAAGTCAGATGAATTAGAAATGTCTAGAATGAGTTCCAGCAGTTTCCGCTCGCTCGTATTCTGTGATATTTATATTTGTAGATGAGTCTTGGAAAAAGAGTATTTAGGCTAATGTTAGCTAAAGGGTGCAGGTGTGCTGTTAACCGGATATGACAATGTCTTATGGTCGTACATTCAGGGCTTGCGCCACCGTGCAGCCGTGCCCTTAACTGTCATCACCGTTCAATGATTGAGACAGGTGAGGCATTATTGTACCTAGAGATAAAATTCACAGAGCTCAAGAGTTTTATAGCCGTCTGGAATATTACCGTCTCAGCCATGACTCCTGCTTGATTCACGTGGTGACTTTCAGCTTGTGCGCTATTACCTTTTTATTACTTCATTTATTTATTACTCGACCACAAAACCTTGTGTTGTACAGATATATTTTTGGAAATAGACAAAAATACATGGCATGGGTCAAACATATAATTAGAATGTGAAGTAAAATTACTATCTATCAAAAACCCCATTTTTGATTAGTAATGTGCCTTGCTTAGAGCTTAATCCATGACAGCTTAAAATGTGATTTTGATTGATTGATTTTTTTTTTAAACCTTCAGAATCCAGATTTTTAAACAGTTGTGTCTTGGAGAAATATCGTCCTATCATAACAAACCACACATCAATCTTATTTATTCAGATTTCACGCGATTATATAAATCTCAATTTCAAACAATTGACACCTATGTCTAGTTTTTTTGAGGTCCAGGGTGATGTTTTCTTTATTTGAGGCTTTGATACTGTTGCATGAAATGAGAAAAAGAATATATTAGGCATAGAGCAATACACTGGGCAGGTGATGTTTGAGATTTAGATATGATCCACTTAAAATGGCTTGTCATTATTCTGTAGTTTAAGGCCGCATGGTATTGGAAAAACTGACATTGCGATATTTTGCGATATTTCTGCGATGTGTATATGTATACGTATATATGTATATGTATATATATATATATGTGTGTGTGTGTATATAAGTGTGTATGTATATATTCACCTTATTCTCCGCCGACGAGCGGGCGCTGCCATTTGAATCTTTTTGGCTCGAGACTTCCGGTCTCATTCACTTCCATTCATTTTTAGACATTAAAAACTGCTCGTTTCGTTGTTTGATGTTGCAAACTGATATTTCCTTATTATATTATCCTACTTGGTCTCTATAGTCATGCAAACATTTGTTTGTAGAGCAAGTAGTTTGACCGTTTTCTGCCGTTTATTATTCCTAGTCATTTCTCCCATAGGCGACTGAATCGGAAGTTCAAAGACAATCGCGAAAACAGCGGCACTTCCGCATATTAGAATAAGGTCAATATTAGGGCTGCATGATATTGAAAAAAAATTGTAATATTTAATTTTTCTGTAATAAATATTGCGATGTACATAGAGTTTCCAAAGATTTAAACAGCTCTATTCGACTTTTTTGGGGGTGGGGGGGGGGGGGGGGGGGTCTAATAATATTCAGATAACCGAGATTGAATATTCACTATTCAAAAAATGTCTCGTTTCTAGTCCAAACTTCAAAACATTCAAGTAAATTAAGTAAAAATAGTGCTTTGTTTTCAGCTTCAAAAGAAATAAAAAATTTTTTTTTTTCGTAAAACAAGCTAAATTATCTGTCTATGGTTTAAGTAAAACATTCTGGTTTTTGCTTTGAAATGTATATTTGGAGTAAAAACAAGACAAAATATATTTATAAAATAGAAAACCCTTTTTATTGCGTAAATTGTATAAATTCTATATAAATACAGTAAATAAATTTAATTCTGTAACTCCTAGTCAACTATAATGCAACTTAACATTAAATATCTTGTGATGTTACTATTGCGGATGCACACATTGCGATGTCGATGCTGAAATGATATATTGTGCAGCCCTAATATATATATATATATATATTTCAACAGATGACTTGTATAGGTCAATTTGGAAATAATTTCGTAATTTGGGACGATTCTGTAGGTGAGCGAATCATGCATCAAATGTAATAAGCAAATTACAAGCATAGATAAATGCAATAGAGTAAATATAAAACTGAAATAAACAGTGTTTTATTGTTTTCAGAGCAGTCAAATAGTATTCAGGTACAGAAATTGAAAAAAAAATCTAATATAAAATAACACTGCAAAGACTTTGCTGTTTAAACAATCAATAAAATGATTTTCTATTAAAGTTACAAATAGTTAAATTGCTACATGTGCCTGAAACTTTCTGAGGGCTTAACAACATGCAAAAGTGCTAAACTTTTACTCCATTATGGTAAAACTCTGCAGTAACTCCAAAAATATAATGTATTTTGAACTGTGGCTATATAATCCCTATACATTGGAATGATTTTGTAGAGGAGTGCATACAATATGCACAAAATATAAGAAACAATCTATAAGCATAGATAAATCCAATAAAAATGATACAAATTCTAAAAACAGCGTTTTATTGTGTTTGAACTGTATTCAGGAAGTCTATAATTGAATAATCAAATGTTAAATAATACTGCATAGTCTTTTCTTTATACGATTCAATAGAATTTATCATCATTATTTTTTAAATGTCAAAAACAGTACAATTTCTTAGGCCTGGATGCTTTCAAAACCCTCACACAGTCACAGGCCTCAAAAAACACTTAAGAAATGATAAATTATAATCTAGACTAAACATTGCGTATAGTCACGATATGACTATTGCGAATGATCACATTGCGATATCGATTCTGAAACCATATATTGTGCAGCCCTAATATATATCTCAACTCAATATTTAATCCCAGCTCAACATTGCAGACCCTGTATTGTGGCTATTCAGCCTGATCCCACGTGAAAACGTAAGTATTTTACGTTTTGCCAGTTTAGTGGCAAATTCAGTCGTACGGAGTTCAGTCGTATGAAAATGTACGATTTTAAAAATGAGGCGTGGCACAGAAAACTCCAACCTCTAAACCCAACCGTCATTGGGCGACGAGCAAATTGCACTAAATTGTACAAATTAGATCGTACGACTTCATACGAATTAGCCACTAAATCAAAAAGTTACGAATTGCCGTGAGTTTGTGTCGGGCTATTACAGATGCGATATTGATGCTGAACTGATTGAAATTTATATTATATAGGAAACTTTGATTAAATATTATATTATATAAGATATATATTAGCTGAAATGAGTGATTTCTATTTCAACCGTCCTTCTGTCAACCATTTTGTGCAAACTAATATTGATTATGCTGGTTAGCATGCTCACACAAAGCATTGCTCTGCTACAGTGCTGTCAGTCAACCTATTATTGTGCATAGCATGTATATTAACTATATAAACCATATCACAAAAAATAAATGTGTCCAATGTGTATGTAACTTAACAAACGCTGATATTTAATCAAGGCTAAGCAATGAAAGCCAGTGGCAAAGCAAGTTGGTCGGTCACCAAGCCAGGTTTTTCTGGTTAAGCGAGTGGACGGTCAGCAGTGTCCCGCAGGCGTAAAGCGAGCTGCGTTAGTGGATTGGCTCTGTCCCTCCAGGGACTGCCTTCCTCACGGCCTCGCATCAATTCTTTACAAAGAACATGAATATTTCAGACAACTGATGTACCAATGCATTCAAATGCAGGTCGGGATCCGGGCTGAGTGAAAGACCTTCTGTGGTGTCTTTCAGAGGCTTTATTATTCAGCTGCTATTGGACTCGGAGGCTTGTAGAGACACAGGCTGCCGTCGCAACGCTCTTCTGGCTTTGAGGCAGCGACGTTCCTAAAAGACTTATAAAATGTGGGAACATTTTTTGAGAAAGAGCTCAATTTCAGTTCTCAGTTGGTTATTTCGGTTGTTCCTTTTGGTTTGATGCTTATGTTCTGGGGGATTCATATTGCACTCTTGCGCTTATCTTGGCAGTTTTGTGTCTTTACGTCTTACCTGTTACAGGTAGATTTGTGAAAATGCTCTTGAGTTGAAAGTTAAAATACGACATTGCCTGGCTTCTGTGATGGTAACATTTGGGATGGAGTAGGGTAGTCTAGGGTTGCAACGATTATACATTTTGGTTGTACGATTAAAGTCTGAGAAATAATGACGATTTAACCGGTATCACGATTATTTTGCATTCAATTATTTCAAAACACTATTAGTTTAGAAAATGAATGAAAACCTCTTAAGGTTTTATATATTGCGGCTAAGTAACCAATTAATACAGCACAAAATAATATTAAAAACAAACAATAGTCCCTTTCTCTCTTTGGATTTAAAAAATAATTCAAAAAACAGCATTGGTATATAAACATAAGTGATAATTTTACACTAAAAATAAATGACAGAACAACGAATAATCGATCATAATTATGATCAATAGTTGATCATAATCCTAATCCGCGCGTCTTGATTGGATATAACGAATTTGTGGGGGTAATTCGAAATTTAAAAGCAACTTTCTGACCAACAAATTTATCAAACTTTTTCGTGACAAGAAAGCATCACCAATATTTCTGAAATTGCACAACTATATTGTGTAAAACCAATGAGGCTATTTTGATATGTTCAATATTTTGCGTAGTCCTAGTACTGAGATGATCCCTATTAGCATTAGTACATCATTGTGTGAGCTTAGATTCTCATGGACCTACTTTGAAGGAAAGGCCATGCTGTATCCAGTGACCAGAATTAACACATTTCCACCCGGCATTAAAGGGATAGTTCACTCCAAAAAGAAAATTTGGTCATCATTTATTTACTTGTTCCCAACCAGTTTGACTAACCATTTGACTTTCCTAGTATTTGCTTTTCTTCCTATGCAAGCTAGTGGTTAGAGGTTTTCAGCTTTCTTCAGAATATCTTCCATTGTGTTCAACAGAAGAAACTAATAAAGTATTACAACCTCTTGAGTGTGCGTACATTTTTATTATTGGGTGAACTATACCTTTAAGGTTAATTTGCAGGGATTCTATCACAAGTGGTCAGATGAGAATCATTACCATTTGCTTCTTGTATTATTTCAAAGTGATCTTTTGTGATCAGTAGTGTTCAGACTTCATGAAGGCTTATTCCTATTTTGCCACTCTGTACATCACTTTCAAGGGTGTAAGATATTTTTAATTAAGATCCTCTGTCTTAATGCTTTCTTAACATGGCTTGTTTGTTTAGTCACATTTCATCATCCATATTAAAATCAGGATTTATTTTTGGAAAGGTATACCAGCACGTTCTTCTGCTAAGTTTCAGAGATGTGCATTGACATGTAACTTCATTGCCTGATGTGCTGCTGAAATGTGTTTCAGAGGCTGTGCTACAGGCAGTCCACAAATATCATTTTCTGTTTCCAACTGGTCACTTAATGCTTTTTTTCTGATCGGACAGCTGTCTGATTTCTGAAAATGGTTCCATTTACATTTTACCTCATGAATGTGTCTTGGCTAAACTGCCTAATCTTCAAAATACTGCACTAAATGCTAATTTAACTAGGTTATGTTGACTAAAGGTAATGGACAAGAAAAATACAAGAGGATAAATTAGAGCTGCATGATTTTGGCTAAAATGAAGATGATTTTTCTCACGATTCTCATTTCATTTTATTTTCATGTCGGTTTAGTCCCTTTATTACTCCGGGGTCGCCCCAGCGGAATGAACCGCCAACTTATCCAGCAAGTTTTACGCAGCGGATGCCCTTCCAGCCGCAACCCATCTCTGGGAAACATCCACACACACACACACACTACAGACAATTTAGCCTACCAAATTCACCTCTACCACATGTCTTTGGACTGTGGGGGAAACCGGAGGACCCGGAGGAAACCCACATGCAGGGAGAAACTCCACACAGAAACGCCAACTGAGCCGAGGCTCGAACCAGCAACCCAGCGACCTTCTTGCTGTGAGGCGACAGCACTACCTACTGTGCCACTGCTTCGCCCTTTCTCATGATTCTGTAGATGTAAAATAAAGCTTAATAAGAGTAAGCTATTATTATTGTTATTATTTTGATCATTATTTCTCAATATGCGTTCTTCAGCGGTCTTGCGTCCTCGTGTTCTCGTGTAACATCTTCATCAGCTGCCAAAGTTCAGTTCCAATACTCAAGACCGCACAGAGGAAGACTGAAACTTCAGTGATGTGTTCTTGATATCGAGGACGCACTGATGCAGACTTGAGCACCGAACTCAATCTGGAAGTCCCAGAAGTCATTGCTTCTGGAAGTGGGAAGCGCAGCATTTTATTTAGATTTATTATTAAAGTTCAGAGAGATCACTTATTTACCTCAGGAGTTTCCCTAAATGAAACGGTGAAAGTAAACAAAACCATGAACATCTTAATAAAGGAATAAACACATTAAGGGTGTTTGTTTGCTGAAATTCATATTGAAATCTGTTTTATTTATATTGTGCAGAGTATATTTATAATGTTTTTATGCACAGTATATATTTTGAAAAGGGGAAAACAATAAATCGTTGTATGAATGCTGTAATGTTTAAATAATTTACCATTTAAAACGCGTGAAGGTCATGTGACCATCAGGAAGAACGCAGCATCCCATTTCTCAAAGGACGCGTTCTCTGCCCTCGCGGTCTCCTGAGTTCGTTCCTCCGACCACACCTGGCAAGACCGATCTCCACAAGAACGCAAGCCCGTTCTCTGCGTTCTTGGAATTGAGAAACAGCCATTGTGTAGGTCTACTGTTGGTTGAAATGCTCAATTTTGAATAGACTTGGAATAGTGCACTTTTTTCCCTGGTCATTAATGTACAGTAAAGTGATGGCATCAGATAATAATTATTTATAATTCTGATGTTGAATTACATAAAGACAGAAAGAACATTTTTGGGTAAATTAAACCATATAAATGCAGTATGTGACTCTCAACACCGTTTGGAGGTGTCCATGTCGCTGAGCAATGTATGTGAAACAACGTGAAGACTTGTGCGGCTACCATTGCTTCTCTCCTGATCTTGAAAATATGATTGGCAGAATCGAATAGAGATCGAAACCTTTTTTCGATTAATCGTGCAGCTCTAGAATAAATATATGTTCAAATGAAACAAACTATGCTTTAATCATCTCTACTGTAAGAAAAAAAAACTTGTTTTGTTTCTTTTTAAAACTACAAAAGTCCTTCAGTGACTTTTTAGTGAAGCACGTCCCTAGGCCTGTCACAATGTTCAATATATCGCCTTATCGCACCATAGATGGACATAACCTCAATTATTTTTGGTGATGCAATATGTATTTTATTCATACATAAAAAAACATTGTTGCCAACATTTTAGCTGATTGTAATAATAATAATAATTGATTTCATTTAAAGGCCCCTTTCATGACACTCAAGGTCACCGTACAGGACAGCCAGAACAATCAATTCAAATAAAAACACAATAAAAGTCAATAGAAAACAATACTAACTTTAAAAATGCAATCAGGTTGAAAGTGAATAAGCTGTTCTAAACAGAAGTGTTTTGAGTTTGGATTTAAATTGAGAAAGAGAGTCTAAATTAAGTAGATCAGGAGGGAGTGAGTTCCAAAGCTGAGGAGCAGAATGGCTGAAAGATCTGCTCCCCATGGTGACAAGGCGGACAGAGGGAACAGTGAGGTGAATGGAAGAAGAAGGCCTGAGTGTTCGAGAAGGTGTGGCAATATGAACAAGTTTCAATATGAACAAGAGATTGTGCAACCTCTGTCATTTCATCTAATCTTTGTTTGAGGTGTCATAATCGGTATGATTAAAAAACACTATAGTATTTACTCAAAAGTATTATTGTGTTTACTTAAAAATGTTTTCGAAGCTTCGACACATTCACCTCGCTTTGCCCACCACTAGTTAAATCTTCTGTTGTGTTTATGTCCTGAACGTGTTTGCAGTTTCTGTGCAAGATTGCCCTCTTTACTTTTAATCGCCTGTTGGATGATAGGTATTGTTGTTCACTGAGCTGTTTCCCAGACATTGTCGACTTTTGCTGAATCACAATCTTGATTTTGTTTCAATTAATCGTTTAGCTCAACTACTATTGTTGATAATAGTGACCAAACCATTTTACCAATCATTCGGTGTATCGTCAAGAGCCACAGGGGTGGATTTGAACTACATGCTTGTTAAACAGGGGACCATTGACATCCTTTATATACTGCAAAAAAATGTGGCATTCCACACAAAACCTTCTAGGGTTGGGCGATGTCGACCAATTTGGAATCGTACGATATCTGAAATGAAACATCGCGATGGACGATGGCATAGTAACCATGTGAAAATCAGTGGGGGTGGGGGTGGGTGATAGAGTGCGCGCGACATGTCTGAAGAGCAAGGAGGGATCCGGGGGTGAGAAGGGTGCGCGACTTATTTGAGGACCAGGAGGCAGACACGCGATTTCCGGAAGATTATCAAGCGTTTGCGGTTATTATAAGTTCGGCAAATGCATAGAAACTCCTGAAACTTCTGGAAGACTTGAGATGTCTGAATATCAGTGGTATATTCTTAATGAACTGTCCAACGTGAACTGCTCAGTAAAACTTTGAGGAGCGCATGACATTGTGTGTGTGTGTGTGTGTGTGTGTGGTCACGTGATGTACGTTTTCATCAGACGGAGGGCTGTTCAGAATTGCTAGATAAAACATGATGTGGATCATTTTCGTCCTTAAATGGCATTTTAACAGACGTATTCGTGTAAACGGCCTAAGAGAATTTTTTCGCGAG
The DNA here is from genome assembly GCF_052040795.2 of Danio rerio. Taxonomy (NCBI): domain Eukaryota; kingdom Metazoa; phylum Chordata; class Actinopteri; order Cypriniformes; family Danionidae; genus Danio; species Danio rerio. The sequence goes on from NC_141023.1 coordinate 61,955,522, forward strand.
CGGGTTTGTGATCGGGGATGCCTTCTCAGCATCGTGTTGTCTATTTGCCATCGGCGATGGACGTTGGCATCGTATATTTGCCCAACCCTAATAGCTTCATGTTGTCTTGACATAAATCGATTAAGTTAACTTAATTGTTTTTTTGTTTTTTTTTACAAATTTTAAGTGAGTTGAACATAAAACGATTAAAGGAGTGGTCCAGGGTGTATTTTAAGGCTTGTTTGTGTTTATAAGGTGCAAAGCAACGTGTACTTGTGCTTCACTTGTGAAAAATCACATTATTTTTTCATATATCTTACTTTGATTATATACAGCTAACGTGAAAACGACTGAAATATTTCCTAGTTCGTGTGAAAGCCTGTCCTGATTCGCGGATCGGCTCCATGTCACCAAAACATTGTTAACATTTTAGCAGACACTGTAAAAAGCCCATTCCCAGCCACTAGACTTTTCTGACAGGCTATTCGAGTGTCATCGAGTGTCAGGGTGCTTTCACCCCTGTGAATCAATTCAGTTGTTCCGAAACAGGGATTCAAATTCTTACATTGTTGCTCTTTGTTCTTGGTGTGGTTGGCTTTCACACGACTTAAGTTTCTAAACGGACAAAAAGAGCTAAAACAAGTCACTGACAAATGACAAACAAATGTCTCTCTCACATTGGTCCATTTCACGGTTTATTTTGCAGAGTCCCGCTCAGCTTTCAGGAGGATGGTAGTGGTTTGGTGGTGTTTGACAAGGTGTGCGCGACGTGTCTGAAGAGGACGACGGATGCGGTGGGGAGGGGTGAGAAGGGTGCGCGACGTATTTGAGGACCGGGAGGGAGACTTGCAATTTCCGGGAGATTATCACTCGTTTGCGGGCACCCGCGAGTCTCTGTGCATTTGCGGGAGACTCACGAAACTTGGGATGTCTGGAATGACCTCCTGCCCTACTCATAATTCTCTCTTCATATAGCTGTATATATGCCTATTACATATCCATAAAACACTGTGATATAACCGGGCTCGGATCGTATCACTTTCTTTCTTCAATCGGTCTGCTCCAGAGTTTGTTTCAATCGAGCCGAGACCTCCTCATTCAAGCGATCACAGAGCGATTGATTTAGCGCGGATCAGAGCGCGATTGGTGGATTCACATATGCCAAACAAACTGGGCAAACGAGACAGGTCTGAAACAAAAGTCTAGGTGTGAAAGCACCCTCAAAATGTTGTGGAACTGCAACACAGGAGTTATTATGGATTATTGATTATTATATATTATGGATTATGGATTATTATATATTATTTTAGAGTTTTTTTGAAAAGCATCATAACAATAATGCGGTTATTAATATATTAAAACGTGCTTGTTTGTCGTAAAAGTTCATAATAATGACAAAAATGACTAATTTGTGGATCTCCTTACTTCCTGGTGCTGCTGTGGCTGGTGTATTCTGGGACATTTTCTTATTCCTTGGTTTCAAGTGTGGTGCTGAAAAATCTTCATTTGAAGAGGTATCTACCCCTTGCCCTTAGCCCTACACCTTCAAGCTAAAGAGAATTGGGACAATTTGGTGTCCCAATTCTAAGGGTTAAGGGGTAGAATTGGGATTGGGCCTTAGTCTTTTGACAAATATTCCACTTGCGTTTTAGTCAGTTTCTGAATCATTTTAATCAACATCCTCTGAATCATTTTAGTTTTAGTCGACTAAATTTCATAAGATGTTTTTTTTTTTTTCATCAGCTGTTTCTGACCTCTAACGATTTACAGTCTTTTTGTCTTGACATTAATCGTGAATCTTCTTTTTCTCTCAGCTGTTGCCATTTCATTATAGTTTAATCAGACAGATGCCCCTATGGATGAGGATGTAATCGGTTGAAGATCAGTTACTTTTCAAATGTGCGTCATGCATCATCCACCAAGATTAGTTTTGATTGTACATTTACCCAAAAACGTCCCTCAATCACAATCTTGTCTCATTTTTATAGGTCAACGAAAATGTCAATCTTTTTTTTTTCATTATTTTTTTTCTTTTCATCATTACTTCATTTTTATTTAGTTTTCGTCGGTAGAAACTTGTTCGTCACGAAAATTGTGACGAATATTTTTTTAATCAGCGAAATGAACACTGCATCATTCATCTGTAAAGTCGTGAATCCATACAGCATTAAGATCTTCTAAATATATTTTTAGTTTCAAAATATAAATAAGTGAATCAAAATTAAGGCCTGATGGTCTCCGTTTCCTTCAGACTCTTGATTCTCCTGTACTTGTCTGGGGGGGGGGTTTAGTTGGCTTCCTTCCTTCAAACCCCAGACACACACACACACACACACACACAAGCTGGGACCATTGTTTCCGATCACAGCTTTGTGTGTGTTTTACAGCATGTTGCTCAAAGATAAAAAACACTCCCTCCCTCCTCTTTTATTGTCTTGGAGGGGCAGAACGTCTCTGTCTGTCCCTTCCTTCGTGTATCCTGTCTGGAGATCCCAGCAACCCGGCTCTGTTTACTTGTTTAACCTGCCGCTTAGCCTGGTGTTTTACTTTCCAGAAGGGAATGAATAACTCTACTATTAGCTTTTATTGAAGAGCTCATCGTGCGAATGGGGTTTGGGGATGTAAAGGCAGGCCACAGGTGTTATGAAAGTGCGTCTGGTGTTTACGGCGGAGCTGATGAAGGGGTTTGTAATGTAGCCGTAAAGTCTCTCTCACTTCCAGACAGTATGAGATAGCAGTTTTAAGGCCACATCAAGGGCTTCATTGGTATTGACAGAAATAGTTTCTATTTTTATTCTCCTTTCTAAAATTAAATGCAGCATTTTTAAAATAAACCACTTCCTTGTTTATATTTTGAGCCATTGATCTGCGCATGTTAATCAGACAACGACAAAAAAAGCAGGAATCTCTTATCAAAATGCATAATAATTGCTCCACCAAAATAACACCACTTTCATCTTACCTTTTCAGTTCCTCCTCTCCAACTGCGATGTTACAGAAGTCTTTAACAAGGTTGGGTGTGTGGCGTGAGCGTTTTTAAGTTTTATTTTGAGTGTCTGTATTTTTGAGGATGTGATTTGAGAACAGAGAGGATCATGGCTTGGTATGGGCTGGTATTGACCTTATTCTAAAATGCGGAAGTGCGCCTGTTTTCGCGATTGTCTTAGAGCTTCCGATTCAGTCGCTTATGGGAGAAATGACTAGGAATAATAAACGGCAGAAAATGGCCAAACTACTTGCTCAACAAACAAATGTTTGCATGACTACACAGACCAAGTAGCATAATATAATAAGAAAATATTAAATTGCAACATCAAGCAGCGTAACGAGCAGTTGTTAACGTCAAAAAATGAATGGAAGTGAGTGTGACCGGAAGTCGCGAGACAAAAAGATTCAAATGGCAGCGCCCACTCGACAGCTGAGAATAAGGTGAATACGATTCTGACGGTATTATCACCTTGAATAAAAATATCACGGTACCACAGTATTGTGATTTCTGCTCTACAATATATTTCTTTTAAATGTCTGGGTTAAAAAAACAACAGCTTATTTCCCATTGAAAACATTATACTTTATTCAAAATAGAAACATTTTAGAAATAATTCAAATAAATCATTGACTTCTGCTGGCTTCATTAGTTTCAAAAACACAGATTTCTTTACAACTTGAAAAGGCATCTTTGAATATCTTTCTGTTCTTTGCATGTAAAGTAAGCCACTGCATTGTTCAGGTCTTATAACAGTTATAGCACGCTTGGATGTTGTTTTTATAAGTGATTTTGTTTTTCAAATGATAATTCTGACTTCAACTTACAATATAATAGTAAAGTACTTCATCTGCAGAGTGTTTCAAAGTCGCGTAGATCAGCTGGTTTGTCTTTGAGCTGACATATGAGCAGTCCGCTGATGGATCAACTGATCTACGCGGCTTTGAAATGCTTCAGTGCAATATTTACACAATATTGAAATGGGATACAGTTTTATAAGATAGTTTAAATAGCACAATTTGTTTTTCAGGTACAGAAATTGAATAATCACGATGACAAAAAATACGTTTCTAGTCCAAATATCTAAAAAATCTTAGGTCAAGTAAAACAGTTTGATAAAATAACTTTTCTTTTAAATTCCATATAAATACAGTAATTGAATACAATTCTGTAGCTCCTTGTCAACTCAGACTCAAGATTTGATATCTTTGTGATGTATCTTGCACATGTTGCGATATCGGTGCTGAAACTAAGTATTGTGCAGCCCTAAAGTCTCATGTTAGCAGGGAATTAAAAGAAAAAAAAAACATTTCAGTACCGATCGTAATTTATTGCACCTTTCTGCAGTATTTCATATTCTAGGGTTGTCAAAATATCGAGTTCGAGTCATATCAAAACTGTCAATTTTTGGCTGACATTTGAGCGCTGTTGAGTACGTATTTAAACAAACACAGATACATGGGCACTGGAGCGTTTCGAAGCCACTTACAGGGTCCCCGTGGGGTCTTAAAAAGTATAAAAAAGTCTAAAATTAAAAAATCGAAATTTAAGGCTTTAAAAAGTCTTAAATTTGCTGTTCTAGGTCTTAAATATTTTTGCACAGGTCTTATTTTTGCGATGTCCATGTAACACATCTAATGCTCATTTAAATTCTTTTTGTTGTTGTTGCTAGGTTTTTGGGGTGTTGTAGTTCACTATTTCACTAGTCCAATTGTAATTTGCGGTATTACAACTACAAAACGTCAACTTGCAATAACCAATCAGCTTTCTGTTATTAAACTCAGTGCGCGCAGCGAATGTGACATCATCGCTTTGTTTGCGGAAGTTCGATTTGAGTGCGCGCGACATGATTTCGGCTGGCAGAGAATGACGTTATTTCACTGACAAATATCGCAAGCGCCGTTTTAGAAGTCGGGAGCGCTGTAATACGAGAGAGCGAATCTCTGCTCAAGGGCCGGTTTCCTTTGTTCATGGACAAAACTGCTTGCGAGCTCTCAAAACACTGGCTGCTCACGTGCGAATGATCTGCTCTCGCTCCGTCGGACTCCTTTCGTACTTTTCCAGAGATGCTTCAGCATACTGTAGTATTAGGAATAGTAAACTGATAAAATGAAATACAATGTAGTTTTACTACAGTAAAGTGTGTTGAATTGTAGAGTAATTGAACTACTTTACTGTACTTTACAAAACACTGTACAGCAGACACTAGTTCACTTTATTTTAGGGATAAAAAGGGATTGATCATGGGATTTATTTGAAGAGTGAATAGTACAGTAGGCTATAATACCTAATCAAGTTGTTACCTATTTTCTATCACAGTTACATTTCTGCTTGCCAGAATGACCAATCATTATTGGCTAGAAATTGCCATGGGAAAGGAGGAAAGTTTTTGTAAAACTTTGGAAAAACTCTGAGGGATAAGTTTGTTAAAACAAAAAAGAGGCCCCCCAAAAACATCTTCAATGATAATGATTATCTTTTTTTCTGATTTTACTTTTTAGTTTTTTTTGGACCGCCCCCTGTCATTTAAAAAAAAAATCTCAATGGTGAACGTGTCAATTATAAAAGCCTTAATCCGTTTTGTGAGTTGTGCGATGCGGTGCCAGGTGAAAGTATAAATCTGCATTAGGATTGTAACAATATACCGGTATGACGGTTTACCACGATTTGAACGTGCACGATTATCATACCATGAACAATTGCATATCAACGGTTTTAACCCTTAAAGACCGAGACAGCTGCCCGCGGCTAAAAATAAGTATTGCTCTTAAATGTTTAATAACTTTTGATCCGCTGATCCGATTCATACAATTCAAAATTTGGCATAAAGAAGAGAATCTCAGCTTTCCATTGCTGTATCACATAACATTCGGACTTTCAGAGGCTCCGGAATCAGTGCGGTTACGTCATCGAAATTTGACAACGCTGATTTGACAAAGAAACGCTCGTCACTGTGTCTCCGGACAAACCAGACATGATACATTGATGCATTGTCCCTCCTCCATGCCCAGATTGGTTCAAACTCGCTATATCACAACCAATAAGCATAGGTTTCGCTTTTGTTTGTGGACCAAGCTTTTTGAACAACACGGAATGAGAGAAAGGCATACATTTATGAGGGGCTAAATAAAACGCAAAAAAAAAAAGTTTTGCATGAAATAATTCTCATACTAAGTACTTTTGCATGCACAGCAGCACAGAAACATGACAAAACAGTGACACAGCAAAGACGAACTGCTGCTCTTGCTGTTTTCAAAAGACACAAATGAAGGTGCAGCTGTTTGTCTACATTGCAGACAACCACATCCAAATCCATATCCATAGACAACCATATCCATGCTGGCACATAAAACCTAAGGATGTTCCATATTGAATCTAGTTTCGTTATGTAACTATTTATAGTATAGTAAATATTTATATCTATTTTTTACTGAGGATTTGCACCATGTTTATTTGGACTTTATTTGGACTTTGACACATTATTTATTATTTTCTTATTTTTATTTGTTCATTGTAAATGGTGTTGTTTATAGTAACTAAAAATATATTATTTGGAAAAAGTCAAATTTGCTTCACTGTTCTATTATTTTGTAACATTTGTAACATACCGTATACCGCAAAACCGTCAAACCGTGGTATTGTTTTAGACGATTATCATACCGTAAAAAATTCATACCGTTACAACCCTAATCTGCATTAAGATGTTTGTTTTTTCTGTAGTTCAATGGTGCATTTAACCTGACTTTACTACTGTTCAATTTAAATAACTTTATTTTACCCCTAATTTTGTTCTTTTACATTTTCTCTCGCGTGTTTTTGATATTGCGATGTAGGTCTTAAATTTAATACTTAATGGTCTTAAAAAGGTCTTAAAAGGTCTTAAATTTGACATTATGATATCTGCAGAGACCCTGACTTAGTGACTTGCTACTGTTTGCTACCGAAATTTCTGTATCATGACATCACTACAGTCGATAACATTATGGGCAGTATGCTGACATATAACGCCATTGGGCTTCGGCCATCACATTTTGGCCCAGAATTTTCATCTGTAGTAACCTCTCAAGTAAATTATTGCACCTTTCTGCGATATGAATATTGCACATACCATTATCGCAGTAATCAATAAGTGATGCAGCCCCTATTTGAGCACAGTAAAGGTTTCTGGGATAATCTGGTTGGGTTTGATGAGTGAGTGTGCATGTGCTATGCCACACAGCTGCGCTGCAGGTCAGCCGGGCACAGTAACCTTACACAAAGAAGACAAGCTGGGCGGGCAGTGCTTCCTGGATCACATAACCCCGTATCACAGTTTCAAACCCTGGAGGAAGCGTACACTTCCCCTAAACCACAGCAGCTTTCCAGGAATACAGCATTCTGATCATCGGCAGAGGAGCTGCAGGTCTCCGTGTGTGTGTGTGTGTGTGTTTGTGCTCGTGCTGCATGCGACAGCTGTCAGCCATTATTAACGGCTCAAGCAGAAAATCCAGATTACTTGTTTTTAATTTCAATTATTACTGTAATCTTTCGGAGAAAAGAGCAGAGGAAGCTGTTTTGTGTTGTGTTGTGGATGCATTGTGGGTCCGTTTGTTTGACCTGAATTGTGCGTCTGAACTTCTGGTGATGCCGGACAATGGGACATCCCATTAGCTCATGCATTAACTAATATTAAAGGGACAGTTCAAGCAAAAATGGAAATTCTGTCATTATTTTTTGATTTACTCATCCTCAAATTGTTCAAAACTTTTAAGAATTAATATATATTAAAATACAACTATTTATTTTAATAATATCAATAAAAAGTCAAATATGTTCAGAATGGATTTTATAAGCAAAATTATTCACCCTCCTGTGATTTATTTATTTATTTAATTTTTTTTTCTGTATAATATGTACTTAATATTAAATGATACTAGCATTTCAATTGTTTTGTAAAAAATTAAATGTGGAAACCTGTTCCATCTTAATTAGACATGAAAAACATATTTACCTAAAAATCAAACATCATAATTATTCTTTCCTGTACTTGTTATGTAATAATGTATGTTTTCCTGTTAAAAGATTTTTTTTGCATATAGCATACATAAGTAAATTATTTTAAAGTCTGAGTATTTGCACCCCAACATAGTTTTGTTTTAGCCTGAATTAGATTAATATTACCTGTTTTTTTATGATCATTACTTAAACTATAAAAAAAATTCTCTAGGGAAATGTTATATCACAAGAACTTTAGTTTTCGCAATAATCAGCGACAATATTGCTTATTTTCCTAGTATCGTGCATTTGTCTGTTCGTCATGAATGAGGATTTGTCCCTAATATAAATACAAATATTTTTCAAAATTAATAATAATATATTTGAATGTTATGATAATAGTAATAATAATACAAAAATAGTAATAATATTAATAAGTAAACATAATTTATTATCATTGTTGTTATTATTATTATATTTGTATATATTATTATATTTATAATAACAAATGTTATTTATTATTATTATTATTATTATTACTAATAATAATAATAATAATAATAATACATAGTTTACTTATTATTATTATTATGATTATTGTTATTTTAATTATAATAAATGTTATTAATATTAGTAAACATAACTTATTATTAGTATTGTTATTATCATTAACAAATAACATTTATTATTATAAATATAATATATACAAATATAATAATAATAATAATAATACTGTTTCATTTTTATTATTATTATTATTATTATTAATATACAATAAATATATAGTAATTATAATAATATAAATAACAATACGATTAATAATATTAATAATACATTGTGTTTACTTATTAATATTATTATTTTTAATTTTAATATATTTGTATATATTATTATATTTATAATAAATATTAATAATAATAATAATAAATTGTGTTTACTATTATTATTATAATTATATTCATTTTATTATTGGTAAGTAAAGATAATTTATTATTATTATTATTATTATTATTATTATTATTATTAATTATAATAACAAATAACATTTTATTATTTTAAATATAATATATACAAATATAATAATAATGTTTGATTTTTATTACTATCGTTATTACTATATAACAACAACAGCAACAATAATAATAATAAACATAATTTTTCAATACTACTACTACCACTAATACTACCACTACTAAAATTGTATATTTTAATATAAAGTTGGATCGAATATTTTGTTTCACTTTTGAAATAAATCAAATTGTGAAAGCAAAATCATACATTCCTAATATGACTCGGTAATTATGGCGATGCAGCTCTCAATGTAAACCTGTGTGTGTGTGTGCTTCTCCATCACGAATGGGGATTTAGTCAGTAATTGGTTGTGTATGTCACCAATGTGACAGACTTCACTGACACACCGCACAGAGCCCCCAGTTTGCATTAAATATACATGCTGCATTCTTTTCAAGGATGTGTCGGCCCTTTTGTGCGAAAACAAAGATTAGCATCAGAAATTCCAGTTTAATCAGTCTCGAGGGAGGCCGAACGCAGCTGCCTGCGTCTCAAATGCACAGCGACTTGTTGCTGGAATGAGTGCATAGAGTCACGTCTCCTCACAGACCCTTGTTTTATTATATTAGTGTGTCTATTTTTGACCATCTGATTTCAGATAAGATTGAAAACAAGAGGCTCAATCCTTTTTAAAGGTGACCCATAATGCAAACATTACTTCTATAAAGGGTTGTGCAGCAACAGTGTGTGAATATAATCAGCCTATAATGGTAAAAATTTATTAATTCTATTTTTTATAATCACACTTAATAAAAACAAGCGGGAAAGGCCCAACCACTAGTGACGATGACAGCCCTGAGTGAGAAGCAGCCATCTTCCATTAGAGTTTTGAATCTGCAACTATGCTGACACAGTCATTTATAGCTCCGCCCTCTTTTGAAAAGAGCACAATCTCATTTGAATTTAAAGCGACAGTCACCAAAACAGAGCATTTCAGATCAAAGTCTAAAAGGGCTGTTTTAAAGAGCTATAAAACACAATCTGTGGGCTATTTAGAGTTGAAACTGCATATACACACTCTAAGCACATCAGAGACTTATTTTACATCTTGTATAAAGGGGCATAATAGGACCCCTTTATAACAGGAATTGTGTGTAAAACAGTTGTTATTACATTTAGAAACATCAGATGAAAACTAGTGGCCTGAAGAAGATAAAAAAAGCGAGGATTTGCTTTTGAAAGCACTATTACTCACTTGTTATTCGCTAGTGAAATTCATAAATAATTACAAAATGTAGAATTAATTGTAGAATTTAGACGGTAAATGCATTTTCTTGTCATAAATATAATCCAATACAATAACAATAATTAAATTTTATTATTTATTATTATTATTATTATTATTATTATTATTATTATTATATATTTATTAAATTTATAGCAATAAACAATGTATCATTACAATTAACAATAATAATAATAATAATAATAATAATAATAATAATAATAAATGGTTCATTATACATATGATAAATATACAAAATAAATATAATAATAACGATAATAATGTTTACTTAAAAACTAGTGAAATTCATAAATAATTACAAAATTGTAGAATTAATTGTAGAATTTAGACGGTAAATGCATTTTCTTGTCATAAATATAATCCAATACAATAACAATAATTAAATTGTGATATTTGTTATTATTATTATTATTATTATTATATATTAAATTTATAGCAATAAACAATGTATCATTACAATTAATAATAATAATAATAATAATAATAAATGGTTCATTATACATATGATAAATATATAAAATAAATATAATAATAACGATAATAATGTTTACTTAAAAACTAGTGAAATTCATAAATAATTACAAAATGTAGAATTAATTGTAGAATTTAGAGAGTAAATGCATTTCTTGTAATAAATATAATCCAATACAATAATAATAATTAAATATTATTATTATTATTAATTCATTTATCTATTTATTAAATGTATAGCAATAAACAATTTAATAATAATAATAATAACAATAATAATATAAATAATAAAAAGTGTTTACTTCTTCTTCTTATTATTATTATTATACCTAAACACAATTTATTATTTATATTAATATTATTAATAATATTAATAATAATAATAACAACAACAACAACAACAACAACAACAACAACAACAACAACAATAATAATAATAATAATAATAATAATAAAATGTTTATTATACATATAATAAACATTTAAAATAAATATAATAGTAATATTAATGATAATAATGTTTACTTAAAAACTAGCGAAATTCATAAATAATTACAAAATATAGAATTAGTTGTAGAATTTAGACAGTAAATGCATTTTCTCACATCATCAAATTAATAAAAATATGTCTTTATCTCTTATATAATATTTATTACCAGTATAAATACTGTTAATTATTTGAAATAATAAATTAATTTCTTACACTCATCAAATTAGTTTTTTTATATTTTGTTGTTGTTGTTTGTTCAAACTGCTTATTAAAAAAGACCTGAAACATTCTTGAGATTTTGTTGGATAACTTAATTGTTTTATGTTTAATCCTTAAATTAGTTAAGACATTTAAGTCAGCTTAATCGGTTTGTGTTGGGACAACATGAAGGAATAGTGTGGAACACAGCAGTTGTTTTTGTTGTGTCTATCTACATCTAACATCTATTTAGCAGCTAGGTTATTGCTGTCATGTCTAGTTTCTCTGAGTTGTGTAAGTTAGATCATTTATTATTTAATGTTTAAAAATTGTGGGGAAAGTATTTGGCTTTTGTAGATTATTTGGGGTAGAAAAGAAGAACGCGGGTCTCTCATCCTCTACACAGAAAATTATGTTCAGACTACAAAAAAAAAAAATTTACTTGCTTAGACTTTTTGTCTTCTTTCTAGTCCAAACATCCTAAAATGTATTTATCAAGAAGTATTTTCCAAGCAAGCAAAACAAATGGTCTTGTTTTGAGAAATAATATGCCAAAATTAAGTG